>NW_006778738.1:111684-128153 GCF_000442215.2 Lipotes vexillifer | reverse complement strand
TTTCCCTGCCGTGGAGTTCTGGAATTAAGCTCTTGGGGACTTTACCCAGAAGGGATTGAGTTTTTATTCTTCCAGTCAAACGTTTGGAGACCGCTTTTCCCAAAAACAGCTGAGTATGTGACTTTTATTAAAGTATTGAACACATCTCCTTCAAAAGGGACTGAGCACTTGGCTTCATTCATTAAAGCCTTTAGGGACACTGAAAGGAATACGTGACACTCTCATTAGAGCACTTGGGACACCCCTCCCAAGAGGAATTAGCGTTTGTCACTCTCTCCTTCCCTTTTAAAAGCTTGGAAAACCCCCCTTTGCTCTCCTGTCAATCCCTTTCTTTCCATCTTTCGTCAGTGTCTCTCTTTTACCCACCAGGCCCAATTCTCACCGGACTCTGCCCGAGAGGTGAGCTCCATTGTTTTCTTAGGACGGGTGGGCCAATGGGGGTTGCGAACAGAGGTGGGGCATCAGGGGCCGGGTTTTGAGCCACTGTGTTCCCAGGTCTGGAGTGGTCTGCCGAGTCAAGTACTGCAATAGTCTCCCTGACATCCCCTTCGACCCCAAGTTCATCACCTATCCCTTCGACCAGAACAGGTGAGACTGCGCGTGGGGGTTAGGGAGACGCCTCACTTAGAATATGAGTTCCTTGAGGGCAAGGACTGCTTCTCTTGTTGACTGTTCAGGCATACAGCAGTAGCTAGCACATAATAGTAGGTGCCCCGTAAATATTTAAGAAGCAAGCAGTATCAAGTCTCTTCGAGAGCTACTCGCCTGCTGACTCCAACATGGGGGACATTTCATTCTGAGTTCCTCCCTGGAGGAGCTTAGCCTCTGGGAAGCAAGGATGTGAGGGATAAGGCTGGAATTAGGCAACCATAGTGGGCATGTTTCCCCACCCAGGTTTGTCCAGTACAAAGCGACCTCCTTGGAGAAACAGCACAAACATGATCTCCTGACTGAGCCAGACCTGGGAGTTACCATTGACCTCATCAACCCTGATACCTACCGCATCGACCCCAATGGTGTGTTGGGAGACAGGGAGGGCCTGCCCTAGGCTAGCGAGGGCTGGCTGTGGTCCTCCGTCATAGTCCTCCTCTCACCTTGCTCTCTTCTAGTACTCCTAGATCCAGCTGATGAGAAGCTTTTGGAAGAGGAGATTCAGGCCCCTACCAGCTCCAAGAGGTGAGGGGGTACTGAGTGGGGACTCAGGACTGGCTCTGATGGGAGGAAGGTAGTGGGGTCCTGAGGTGCCCGATTCTCCCGCCCCAGATCCCAGCAGCATGCAAAGGTGGTGCCATGGATGCGGAAGACAGAGTACATCTCCACCGAGTTCAATCGTTATGGCATTTCCAATGAGAAGCCTGAGGTTAAGTAAGTTGTGCTGGGTAGGGAGGGAAAGTGGAGCATTCAGGTATATACAGTGGCCTCTAAAGGCCTTTTTCTTCCTCCCTAGGATTGGGGTTTCTGTGAAGCAGCAGTTCACTGAGGAAGAAATATACAAAGACAGGGATAGCCAGATCACAGCTATTGAGAAGACTTTTGAGGATGCCCAGAAATCCGTAATTGAGGCACTGGGATGGGGGCGTGGGGAGGCAGACAAAGGTGTGGTTCCAGAGCACTTTGTACTCCTTCTCACCCTGTTTTTGCTTCTGCCAGATCTCCCAGCATTACAGCAAGCCCCGAGTGACACCAGTGGAGGTCATGCCTGTCTTTCCAGATTTTAAGGTCAGATCCAGGGCAGGGGGCAGAGAGGGATAGCCTGCCATCCCTGCCTGTCCCAGTCTAACTCCAGTGCCCTCCATCTCCCAGATGTGGATCAACCCTTGCGCTCAGGTAATCTTTGATTCAGACCCCGCCCCCAAGGACACAAGTGGTGCAGCTGCATTGGAGATGATGTCTCAGGCCATGATCAGGTAAGTGGCTCTGCTGTCCACCTTGGCTTGCTTCTTCTTGTCTCTTTCTCCTCACTCATTCTTAACTGCTCCTCCTCTTCCCCAACCAGGGGCATGATGGATGAGGAAGGGAACCAATTTGTGGCTTACTTCCTGCCTGTGGAAGAAACACTGAAGAAACGAAAACGGGACCAGGAAGAGGAGATGGATTATGCACCAGATGACGTGTGCGTGGGTTGGGGTTAGCTTTTGGGTATTGAGAAGTGTCTCCTCTTCTCCCTCACAGGGAAGAACCGGGGCTGACCCTTTCCTCTTTCTCCTCAGGTACGACTACAAGATTGCTCGGGAGTACAACTGGAACGTGAAGAACAAGGCTAGCAAGGGCTACGAGGAGAACTACTTCTTCATCTTCCGAGAGGGCGACGGGGTTTACTACAACGAGCTGGAGACCAGGTACTCCGCACTGTTCTCCCTCGCTCACGTCAGCCTGGGCTTCTACTTCAGTACCCTGGGGTATGCCGGAGCCACCTTGCAGGCCATTTATACCTGAAGATTCGCCACGTGCATTTGTAAGAGCAGAAGCCTGTTCACGCACGTGGGCTGGACCTGGTTCTAACACAAGAACCCAGAAAAAACCTTTACTTAACGCTGGAGATATTTAGAGCTTTTACGTAGGGTAGGACTACCAAGTTTACCGATACTAATAAGAGACTTCGTGTAAGAGTAAACAGAGTAAACAGAGCTAAAGTATGGAGTAATACATAAAACTAGCATGAATGTTTTAAATGAAGCGCTAGATACCCAAGTTCAAAAAACATGACCCCCCAGACTTCCCTGATGGTTAAAAGTTTACTGCTGTGTTGGGACCCTTGGTGTAAGGTTGGGAAAGTGTGACCTGGAGTTTCTATTTAAAGGAGAGATCCAAATTCTGATCCCATTAAGACAGGCAAAAAAATCTAAAAGGGGGCTTCCCTGGTGGCACAGTGGTTGAGAGTCCACCTGCCGATGCAGGGGACATGGGTTCATGACCCAGTCCGGGAAGATCCCACATGCCGCGGAGCGGCTGGGCCCGTGAGCCATGGCCACTGAGCCTGCGCATCCGGAGCCCGTGCTCCGCAATGGGAGAGGCCACAACAGTGAGGCCCGCATACCGCACACACACACACAAAATCTAAAAGGCACAGTGGGCTGCTGGGGGCTGGGTGACCTGGAGCTCTTGGCAACCTCCAAGGGGCACTGTGACCCAGCACAGCAACCCATTTGCCGCTATGCTTGGGGTGGGGGTGTGGGGTGGCAGCGAGGCAACAAAGGCCCAGGGGGGGGGGTCACAGAATCTTATTTTCCAAAAGCCAGAAATCCAGATTATGTTCTTTTAAAGTGTTGGTATCTGGTTCACATTCAAGTCTCTTTCTTTATACGTTTATGTGTATGTGTACAGGGCATACATATACACATATATAAAGTGCAGGGCAACCAAACTGCTATCCTGACGGCTGTCATGCCGCCTGTCCCTCACCCCCAAGTTTAGTCTCCTTTATTCAGTCTGTATTTATTCTGGTCTGCTCTAGGCTAAGCACAGATGAGTAAGGATGGGTAAGAACCATATTAGACCACATTCCCCACGGGGGTCCTTAACTGAATCTCATGCACCCCTCCCCTAACTCCACCACCGCAGGGTCCGCCTAAGTAAGCGCCGAGCCAAGGCTGGGGTTCAGTCGGGTACCAATGCCCTGCTTGTGGTCAAACACCGGGACATGAATGAGAAGGAACTAGAAGCCCAGGTAACAAGCACCACTGACCCAGGGCACCCATGGGGAGGGTGGTAGTTCGTGAGGAGTGGGGCAGGAACCAGATCGATCACCCTCCCCTTCCCCTCAACCCTGCTGCTCCCAGGAGGCACGGAAGGCCCAGCTGGAGAACCACGAACCCGAGGAGGAAGAAGAGGAGGAAATGGAGACGGAAGAGAAAGAAGCTGGGGGCTCAGGTAAAGCTGGACGGGCCAAACTCTGGGAGCCCTGGGAGGGTGGGGAACTGGGTCTTACTGCTGCTTGCTCCTTCACAGATGAGGAACGAGAGAAGGGCAGCAGCAGTGAGAAGGAAGGCAGCGAGGATGAGCGCTCAGGCAGTGAGAGTGAACGGGAGGAGGGTGACAGGGACGAGGCGAGTGACAAGAGTGGCAGCGGTGAGGATGAAAGCAGTGAGGATGAGGCCCGGGCTGCCAGGGACAAAGAGGAGATCTTCGGCAGTGATGCTGATTCGGAGGACGACGCTGACTCTGACGATGAGGACCGAGGACGGGCCCCCGGCAGTGACAATGATTCAGACAGTGGCAGCGATGGGGGTGGCCAGCGGAGCCGGAGCGCCAGTCCCTTCCCCAGTGGCAGCGAGCATTCTGCTCAGGAGGATGGCAGTGAAGCCGCAGCTTCTGATTCCAGTGAAGCTGAAAGTGACAGTGATTGAGTCCCAGGGCCTTCAGGGCTGATGCAGATAGTTATTTCGTGCAGGAAGGCACTTTTCAAGTGGTCTCTTTGTGAGCCTTTTGCTTTGTTTCCCTCTCCTCCAAACCTCTGCTGTTAATAAAGCCAACTTCTCTTTACTTACCCTCCCAGGCACCATGGTCTCATTCTCCTGCCCCCCACCCCCACCCCCGCACCCTTGGTGCTTAAGGCACAGAAGCAAAGCCCACAAAGGCAGGGCCACAGGCAGGTTTTTCATGAAATGTAGCATAACAAAGGTCAGAATCCTTTTTGTTTGTTTGTTTGTTTTTTTTTTCCAAAATAAGCCCAGACCATTAAACAAGTGAAACTCCAACAAATAAGTCTTCTCCAACAGCGAGAAAAACTGTACAGTTACTCAAAGCTGATTCTGCCGGTGGGGCTGGGAATAGAAGGGCGAGTGAAATCATGGTGGAGGGGCAGGGGCCGGGGAGGGTCGGGAGTGGATCAGGGTCCTGCCCATCAGAGTGGGGCCGCCTGCGTCCTGCACACTCTGCTGACAGGTGGGGGGAGGGGGGCAACTCTTGCCTCCCACTGTGTATGGGGGTGTCCCTCACTGCCTCCCAGGGCCAGGAAGACCCAGCTCACCCCGATGGGTAGTGAACAAGACAGGACTGGCTGGGAAGAGGTGAGGGTCTCTAAGAGGAACACCCTGCTGATTCCAAAACGAGGTGGCCCCTGTCCATCCCACTTCCCCGGGCTAGGAGAGGATTGGAGAAGCCCTGGGAGTTGGAGGGGAATGAGCAAAGGCACAGAAACATGGAGGGGCCGGGGTGGGGGACTTGCATAGGTTGATGAGTGTGCAAGAGGTACATAAATAAACCTGACACCCTACCCAGCCCGGCACTGGGAGAGGAGGTGGGGACCTAGAGCAGGTCCCCAGGGCCACCCCACCCCCTGGCTTCCTCCCTCTCCCTGGGCTCAGAGTTGAGGGAGGTCCAGACCAGGAGAGCAGAGGCAAGAAGGTCTGGGGAATGGGTGAGTGCAGGGAGGGTGGTGGTTTTAAAATTTTTTTTTTTGGTTTTTTTTTTTCCCAACATTTTGTATCTTTAATAACATACACAATGGTTACCAGCCATATTCATAACAAAAGTTATTCATAAAATGTATCTAAAAATAACATTTTTTCCTTTTCGGTGTGAAAAGCTTGAGAATGTCCCAATGGGGGGGGGCGGTTGAGGGGGACAGGGAGTTGGAATAGAGGACCCTGGCTTCCCTACAGCCTGAACCCCCAAATCCCTTCCCTCCACCTGGGCCCCAGCATAACCCCTCAGGAGGAACAGGGATCAGAGGGTCTGTATGACTCTGGGACTGGGACGAATCTCTGGCTTATGATATAGTGTTCCACTTAAGTGAGGTCATGACAGAATGGGGGGTGGGGGTGGGATAAGGGTGAAAGAAAAGGGGATGGGGGTGGGGAAAGAAACCAAAAACCATCCCCTTTCCCTTATTCCTTACCCCCAAGTCTTTCAGCAACCAGACCTGGGAGTGGAGAAGGGTTTGTGTCGGTGGGGGAAGGAGACATTAAGGCAACAGACTTCCTGACCTCACTGGCTGCCCTGGCTCCCAGCCTTCAACCTCTGCATCTGGGGAGCCAGGGCTGGGGGCAAGTGGGGAAGGGCTAGAGGGGTCTGGAGGAGAGGGCTCTGCCCTCTCCCCTCGTAAAGTTCAGGCTCCCCCTGCCACTTTCTTGGCTCAGAGAGAGGCCTGGGGATTCTAAAAATGAGAGGGAATGATCAGAGAGAAAAACCGTTAAGAACTATATAAATATGTATCTTAAATAGGCCTAAGAAATTAATTGCAGAGAACCTCTGATAAACAGGGCAAAAGGAGGTGAGTGAGAGGAGAGTGGCTCCTGTCCTTGGGGAATGATGGGAATGGGGAAGGCGGAGAAGGCGGCAAGGAGGTGAGGGGGGCGGGGGGCGGGGGGAGGGGGAGAGAGACAGCGCGCCAAGACAGACACGCTCCTCACCCGCCTTTATCTCCTCAGCTCCTCTCAAATAACTTCAGAAGAGCAGATTATCTACCTCACTCATCTCTCCCCAAATGTCAGATGGTTCTGAGCAGGCCCCACAAGACAGTGGGTCAGTGAGTCTCTGGGGGAGACTGTTTCCTTGGGAGGGGCAGGTGGCCGGCAGTCTGGAGGAGGCAGGGGTGGGACGGGGCCAGGTGGGGGATGAAGGAGGGAAGGAGGGGGCAGGCAGGCTGGCCAGTCCCTGCCCCCTTTATCCTGGCTGCCCCCTACCTCCCTGGGCCTCAGCAGAGATCCCTCGACGGGCCTGGGAGTGAGCAAGGCATGTGCCAATGTTAAACAAAAGTTAAAAGGGTGAGAGAGTAGAAAAATATTAGAATGTATAGCTGAGCCAGCCCACCCTCTCGCTGTCGCGGAGAAGCCCGTTGGGGGTTGGCCCCCGCCCGCCGCCCGGGGAGCCTATGGGTGCGCTGGGCTGTGGGTCCCGTCAGATGGTGGAGGTTTTGTCTGTCCCATCTGTGGTAAGAAAGGGAGGAAGGGAGGAAGGTCAGGAGCTGGCGGGAGGCCCAAGAAAAGGTGCTCAGGTAGCCTGTCATCCCAGTCAGGCCCTCCCTGGAGTCCGGCCTCCCCTGGGGACCCCTCAGGATGACTCTGAGTTGCTCAGTTCAGAGGTGGAGACGCTGGTGGGTAGGTGGGAGCTGGGTCAGGGAAAGAGGAAATGCTCACCACCCAAGGCGTGTTCTGTCATGCTCAGACACAGAGACTCCAGAGTGGGATTGATCTCCAGGTCAGGCCCAGGGACCGGGCAGTCTGGGTCGGAGACAGGAGAATGGAAGCAGTTAAGAACTGGACTGGGGTGAAAGGTAGAGTCATGAAGACAAAGGCTGGTATGAGGGAGAGGCTGAGGGGGATGAGAGGGAAAGGGAGGAAGGGAAAGTAAAGGCAAGAGACAGAGACACAGAGAATGTAAGACATGCACACACTTGGATGGAAGGTATGACTGGGCAGAGTTGAAGGACAGACAGGCCTCGGAGTGCCACTAAGAAGGCAGAGGTGATGATGGCAAGGGCAGAGGCTTGGCAACACAGAGAAAGGCTGACAGGAAGTAATGTAAAGCTGGGGGAGCTGCTTGGAGGCCACGACTATTTTGGACACACTACACGTTCCCTTGGGCACAGTGAGGGCACCTGCCCTGAGCACTGGGCAGCCCCGTGCTCCCTGACTGATGACTTGCTTTGTACTTGGTGCGGAAGCTTAATTAGAACCGTTCCCTCCCACCTGGACTTGCTCCTCTGTCAGGATGCTGTGGGGGAAGGCCTAGCAGGCACAGCAAATCTGGACAGCAGCCATGGGGGCTGGTCTTCATACAGCCTCTCAAAGGGCCTCCTGTTCTGGAACCTGGGCAAGAGCCCACTAGGTCTCTGGGCAGACCTGACACCACCCACTGCTTAAAACCCTTCCTGGGCTCCTCACTGCTTCTAGAGGAACTCTAAGCTTTCTACCTAGGTTTAGAAGACCCTGCTCTTTCGCGCTCCAGCTTCACCTCTCACGACCTCACCTCTGAACCCATGAGCCATGTCAGACCATCTAACTGTCTCTCCTTAATAAAAAAAAATTTTGACCTTGGGCAAATCACCTCTCTGAGACTCAGATTCATGACTAATAAGATGGGAATAGTATCAGTGCCTTCACATGTGCAGTTGGGAGGATTTCATTCAACAGTGCAGAAAAGCTGTCTGACACACAGTCTAGCACACTGGCATACTGGTGAAAAGAACTGTTCTCATTTTTTACTCCTGTAATTCATCCACCTAGTCATTTAATATCATTTACAGATGCCTATCATGTGCCAAGCCCTGTGCTAGGATGAATGGGACAAATGGGGTCTCCTGCCTCCCAGAGATGGCAGTTCGCATAATCTCATAAAGAATCCCTATTGATTTGGCTATTTGTGACATGAAGAGTTTAAGGTCACAGGCAAATCTAAGCTCTCTCTAGAGGCAGCCCTTTCCAAACCAGCCTTATCTGCTTCTGCAGCCTCAGTGCCCAGCAGCAGGCCTGGCACAGGGAGTCACCCCTGACTTACTGAGCAAGGCAGGGCTAGTGCTTCTCTAACCTCCCTTTTGCCCACTTTGCCCTCATTCTAATCTCCCATCTCTAGGCTGATCTGTGAGCAGAGGGGAAGACAGACCTTCCACCCTTTAGTGTAGAACCCATTCCAAGAGCTGAAGTCTACTGGTTCCTGCTTGGTCACCTGGCTCCTGAAAGAATGCCAGTGGACTGACAGGCAGGACTCCCTTCTATAGACACCTGGCTGCTGTGACTGTCTCATCCCCTCCACCCTTCCAAACTGAGTACTTAATGATTCTCGAAGAAGATGGGGACAGAGACCAGTATGAACACTTAGATTATGACACAGGGAGGGAGAGAGATAGAGATGGGGGGTGGGGTGGGAATGAGGAGTGAGAGAAGATGACAGGGAGGGGGAGAAAGACAGAAGGACAGAGAGACAGAACACATGCAAGGGATAGTGTGTACAAGACCCAGAAGAGAAAAGAAAGGCCAGCTAAGGGTGCTGTTGAGGCCGAGTCGTAAGGGTGGGCACTGTACCTGGAGGGAACATGAGAATGGCCTGGGGGGACGAGTGGACCGGGAGCGAGTGGGTCCGCTGCACAGAGCTGCGGCTCTGGCTGGGCATGCTGTTGCTGCCTCCAGGGTTGGCGAACCACAGGTTCTGCATGTGGCATGGGAGAGAGAAAGCAGTGGGTGAGCGGGGAAGAGGCCCAGACCCAGAAGTGGTGGAGCTGGCAGAGTCGTCCCCTCCCCTCTAGGCTGGGCCCAGACACAGAGATATGGACACATATCTCAGGCACCACCACCCCAACCCCAGAAGTGCCAGGTCCTTTGCTTCCAGCTGGCTCACCTGTCGGCCCTGGCCCCCAAGGCTGGGGCTGGTGAGGGCATGTCGAGGGGAGATGCCCCCAATGCCCGAGGGGCTCAGAAGGCCCATTCTGCCAGGCGGAAGGGCCCGGGGAGGCATTGGGAACTGCCGCTGGGTCCGCCGGGTCACCCCCATCCCCACAGAGCCAGCTATGGGGAGTGAGTTGGAGCCAAACGCCCAGCTGTGAGAGAGCAGAAGGCAGGGTGTCAGTTTAGGTGGATGGGGCCCATCTGTTCACCTCTTCCTCACACCCCCCCGCAGCCCCCATGGGTAGACAGAACACAGATCTGCTCTGAGCAGGGATTCCCTGTCCAAGTCCCTGCTCTGTACATTGTCTCCTCCTGCCCCAAGGGTACTCCCAGGATGGAGACGGGGAGTATACGAAGGTTTCCTCAAGTCCACTCAAAGTAGTTCTCCTAACTTCAATTCTCAAGCACAATATTTCTGTTGTTTGGAGTGAGAAGGGACTTCAGAGTCCTCTGCACACAGGTGAGGAGAACACGGGACAGGCAAGGGGCCAGCTATGGGGACATGTGCTGGTTTTGCCAGCTCAGCACTCTATTCTAATGGAAAATCAGGGACCACCTGATTTTCTTATGGCAAAGTCCTCACTGGGTGACTTATATAAAGACACCCAGTTACTGAATGAGTATAACAGGATTCCCAGCCCAGAACGCAATCACCCCTCTAGGCACTATCTGTCAACCAACGAGGGCCTAGGGAGGGAAGTCCCTGTGCCCTGGCCGCCCGCCTACCCTTTCTGCTGCCGGTAGTTCTGCATCTCTAGTGCGGCTTTGCGCGGGAAGGTCCGGAGGAGCTTCAGCACTTGCTGTTTCCAGGACAGCAGCCGTTTCTTCTGCGTTTCCGTGAAAGCCTAGAATTAGGGGGGTGAAAGAGGTGTGTGTGCTTCTTTCACATTTGCCTTCTGTCCATTTGCTCAAATATTTATCAACTGCCTGTGCTGGTCAAAGCTGGGACACAGAGGTGACCTGTGCTCACGGAGCTTACAGTTTAGTTGGGGAGAAGATACACACGCATTCATAACAGTGATAAATGCTGTGAGGGAGAAGCACAGGAGGCACAAGAAACCTGATGTTATGAGGGGCTGGTCAAGGCATCCCTGAGATACAGATGTATCAACTGAGATCTGAGGGGCCAGCAGACGGGAGGGGGACTTACTCCCCAGAGGATTATGTACTAAAGCTCTAAGAATGAGCGCTCAGGGGCATCCACTGAACCCAACACTGGGAAGGATGAGGGCTGAAGAGGTGGGCACGTGCCAGTCAGGCAGGGCCCTATTGGTTATATAAGGAATGTTGGTCCTGGGAGTGATGGGGCAGCCTTTCCCTTCTTGGCACCCCTAGAGAAGGCCTCACCTCATGAGTCAGGCACTTTTCGATGAGCTGGAGGTAACTGGTGATGTTCTCCTCGTCTGGTCGGGACACCAGCAGCTGGGTGCACACTTGGGGACATGGGAGAGGGCAGGAGGTTAGCTACCAGCATGCCCTCTGCCATGTTCCAGCTTCCCTGGCCCAGCTGGGTGGCACAGAAGGTGGGTCAGGAAACTCATGCTGGATGAGTACTAGCTATGTGCCAAGCACTGTACCTGGCTTATCACGAGGATATATAAAGTGCCCACCATAGTGCCTGGCATAAAGCAGATGTGAAGTTAATGATACCTTTTCTCCTTTTTAAGTCTTGCAACAGTGTCATCAATGTAGGCATTTTTAGTCTGAGGCTCAGAGAGGTTGAGTCACTTGTCCCACGCCACACAGCTAAAAGAACTTAGACCTGGGACTTCCCTGGTGGTGCAGTAGTTAAGAACCCGCCTGCCAATGCAGGGGACACGGGTTCGAGCCCTGGTCCGGGAAAATCCCACAGGCCGCGGAGCAACTAAGCCCATGCGCCACAACTACCGAGCCTGCGCTCTAGAGCCCACACGCCACAACTACTGGAGCCCGCGCACCTAGAGCCCGTGCTCTGCAACAAGAGAAGCCACTGTAACGAGAAGCCCACGCACTGAAATGGAAGAGTAGCCGTGCCGCTCGCCACAACTAGAGAAAGCCCGTGTGCAGCAATGAAGACCCAATGAAGCCAAAAATAAATAAATAAATAAATTTATATATTAAAAAAAAGAAAACAAACTTATTAAAAAAAAAAGAAACAACTTAAACCCAAGTGTAAAGTTGCCTACACTGTGCTGCCTTAGGAAAAGGCGAGCCCATTAAGAGCTTCACCATACCCATCCCGTGGACTTCAGTCCCCTCTGAAAGAACCAACGGATTCGCCTTATCTGTTCACTCCTTACTGTATGCAGTTTCCACTGACACAACGTCCCATCTTCTGCTCAGGCTGGAGACACTTTGAGGGTAAGGGCTGTCTCCCACCGTCAGCCTGGACGTACCCGAGGGCAGGGGCCCTGTCATCTCAGTCTTAGCCACTCTCTGTAGTGCTCTAATCCCCAGAGTGCTTTGAAAAGTTTTGCTTCCATCATTTAAACTGGATTTGACCTTTGATACCTGGGTTCACTTGGCACCCTGCCCCAGAATTTCCTGCTGGGCCCTGGGTGGTCTCACCTTTGCCCATCACCCGTGTAAACTGACTGGGGATGTCTCCATCAGCGACAGGAGCCGGGGCTGTCTCACTGCCATCAGTGGGAGCTGGAGCTGGTGGAGGGGGGTAGCCCTCTGCAGCTGGAGGGTCCTTGGCCTCACTGCCCTTGTCTGTGCCAGGGTGAGCCAGGGGGGGCTCTGCACCTGGCAGCGGCGGCTCCCCCCGGCCCCCGTCCTTGGCAGTAGAGGTGGTGGCGGTGGTGGCAGCCACAGTGGCCTGAAGGACACTGTAGGCCTTGATGGGGGTGATGATGATCTGCTGCAGCTCCTGCAGAGCGTTTCGCAGATTCCCGCCTTCCAGCACATCCTGAGTGGGGAAGACACAGCCTGGGTCACATGCCAACCCCCAGAGCTACGTAGAATGACTATACATGTGGGGTCAAACAGTCCCTGCAGAGAGCTGGTGGGACCCTGGGTCCCAGCACACAGAGAAGGCAGGTAAGGGCACTGCCACAGCATACACACACACACGTGCACAAACACACACATTTGTACATACACAGTCCCTGTTCCCCCCTCAAGGTAGAGTCCCACGGAGCTTAGAGGGTGGGGCCTCAGGGTCTCACCGAGGATGGAACCAGATTCAGACCCAGAGATCTGGACTAAGACACTGAAGGGGGCAAAAACCAGAAGGTAAGTGGCAGGGAAAGGGAAAAAGGGATGCAAATCAAGGCAGATGAGTAAGGAGAGTGAGCGGATAAGAAACAACCAACTGGAAAGAGAGATCATGCACACAGGGGAGACACTCTGGTCTATCAGAAAGAGCTGTTAGAAATGGAAAAGTGAAATGGAAGTGAGGGGCTGAGTCAACAAACAAGATTCTGGAGACACAGGCCAGGAGAGACAGGGAGGAGAGCCTCTTAGCTTAGCCACAGCAAGTGAGCCCTGTGATCCGACCTGCACTTGGTCCTTGGACCCTGGTTCCCTAGGGCTGGGGAGGTCCCGAGGTGGGGGCCACATGGGCAACAATGCTGACCCAGAGACTTCAGCCACTAGCACCACTGGGTAGCCAGTTGGCCTTGGATGGGGATACCAGGTCCTCACCTTCTCCAGGGATTTGAGGACACTCTGCCTCTCGCGCAGCTTCTGGATGCTCAGGGCTATCTTGTGGCGGGCACCTTTGGTGACATTCTGCGGTAGGGCAGAAGGGGATAGGAAGCTGGAAATGGGAGGCTGAGGTACTCAAGGTGCCCCAACAAGGCCCAAAGAGACAGAGGAGGCTTGGGCTGCAAGGGTAATGTCAAAATGGTACTGCCCCCAACCCCGCCCTGATGGTCCCCTCGGCTTTACCTGAGACTCCAAGTGCTGCTCAGTCAGTGTCATCATCTCCTCATAGCTCATCTGTGAGAAGAGGGCCGCGTACTTGTGCAAGCGGAGGCTCTTAAGCCACGAGGGCACATCTGTGGAAAAGAAGGGAGGGTCTAAGATCAGGAATCTGGCCCTGGTGACAGATGTGGGGAAGGACCAGGCATAAATCACAGGCAGACTTAAAAGCTGTAGACAATTGGAAGGAGGTAGGTAGAAGCCAAGGGTCCATAAGCTACCTTCTTCTGTCCAGCCAGACCCTTCCAGGTGGCCTTCCCTGGTCAGAACACCCGATCCTCCTGAGTTGCTGGGTTGGATGTGTACTAGGATGACCTCTGATGTCTTTAAAAGTATTCCTGGAACCTCTATTCCATCAGTTACCTCTGTGTCCTGGCTTTCTTGTCAGACTGGTGTGCCTGAGGGTAGGGGCTTTTCCCCCATCAGACTGGGACCTGTGGGGGTCCTCTGCCCAGTCTTAAGCCCTAAGGGCAGGGCCTGTCCACTCCTCAGACCTGTCCCCTTCTCGGGGATGGAGTGGGGGAGAGGAAGAATCGGGTGGGGAGGGACAGGACAGGTGGGGTGGCAGCTACAAGCTCTCTTCTGTCCTTGTAAGTTCTGCGGAAGCCTCTTCAGGAGGGTCCTAGTGTTACTCTCCCCCACTGTACCTTTCATGCCACTGCCGTCCTCCTGAAAAGTGTTCCGGCTGGAGCCCTGCTCCTCCGTCTGCTCGCTGCCAGAGGAGGCCACGCTGCTCTGGGGCGAGAGGGGTGCGTGGTCGGGCGTGGTGAAAGCAGCCCGGGCCCCAAGCTCCTCTGGACTCGGCCACTCACCAGGGGCCTGGGGGCTCGTGGGGATGAGCGACATGGAGCGCTTCAGCGGGCTGGGGTGGATTTGGCAGGGGAGACCTGGCCGGAGGGGAAGAGAGGCAAGAGGTCAGGCTTGGGGATCTGACCACAGGAGACTGTGTCCCCCTGGTCAGTGCCATGGACGGCAGCTCAGCCCTGGAATTCAACAAGAGGAAGGGACCCTGGGGTCTGAGGGGAACCACCTATCAGGTACTGCTGGTTCCCTCACTCCTCCACCCCCTAATCCATCAGCAAGCCCTCAGCCACTTCTCTGAACTGCTCCACTTCCTCTGCTAGCACCCTGGGCCAAGTCACTGGCGTCCCTAGCTGGAATTACTGTCACAACCTCCTCACCGGTTTCTTGCCTTCATCCTTGCCCCCTACAGTCTAATCAACTCACAACAGCCACACTGATCCTTCTTAAAAATGCAAACCTGACCCAGCCAGTCCCCGATTAAATCTTAGCTGTAGCTTCCCTTCGCACTGAGAATAAAATTCAAACTCTTCCCCCGACACCTACAAGGCCCTGCAGGATCTGGGCCCTGCTCACCTCTGACTTCTCATCTCTCATGACTCACCCCTTTGGTTCAAGCCCTTCTAGCCTTTGCCGCACACCCACCCAATTTGTTCCTGGAACACTCAGGCTTGTTCCAGCCTCAGGACTTCTGTGCTTGCTCGCTCTTCTTGTTCTCCTGATCTTAGCAGTTGGCTCCCCCAGGTCTCATCTCAAACAATCACCTCTTCTGAGGCTTTCCCTGAACCCTCAGTCAGCAGTAGCTGTCCCCCACCAACCCCCTATCATATCACTCTGCCTTATCTTTTTTTTTTTTTGCGGTACTCGGGCCTCTCACTGTTGTGGCCTCTCCCGTTGCGGCTCAGAGGCCATGGCTCACGGGCCCAGCCGCTCCGCGGCATGTGGGATCCTCCCAGACCGGGGCATGAACCCGTGTCCCCTGCATCGGCAGGCGGACTCTCAACCACTGCACCACCAGGGAAGCCCCGCTGCCTTATCTTTCTTACAGCACCTATCACAGCTTGAAATGACCTTATCTAGCTTTTTGTTCACTTGCTTATTAACTGTACGCCCCTCCTACAAGACCTGTGACAGCAGGGCCCTGTCCTGTCTTAAACATCACTGTATCCTCAGTAATTACAATGGGGCCTCGACTAGAGGAGGTTCTTCGCTACTTGCAAAGCAAGTGAGTGAAGTACATAAACTGCTTCCTCAACATCTCTGTTATTGGGCTTCAGCACCTCCCAAAGATTTTTCCTATACTGAGCCCAAATCAGGGTGAATTCAGGCCCTCATCCACAGGATGTTTCACATCCGCCATCCATCCCATTGCTGAGGTAAGAAAAAGGATCCAACTTGATTTTTAACCATTCTAAGGACAGGGCAGGTTCCCATGAGCTTCCAGACCTTTACAAGTGCCATTCCCTCCCCCTAGCTCACCGCTCGTCCACCCTTATCTGCCACCCACTTCAGCCTTCACTCCTGGCTCAAGTGTTCCCTCTTCTGTGACTCCTTCCTCTGCGTTCCCTGGGCCCCTGTGCTACCTCAAGTCCAGCACTTACTGCCCCCTTCACTAGCCTGCCTCACAGTGGACTCTGGGCTTCTGCAGGATGGCAGCAAGCCTGCCCAATCATTTCTATACCTCCAGGTCAGGGCAAGATACACAGGAATTTTCAAAGTTTCACTAAGTCCAAAAGGAGGGCACCCACCATCCTAAGGGTGCTAAGGGGGCCTCTGAGCTTGACACAGGAAATCTAGAAGTATCCCAAGTCAAAAAAAGAAAAGGCAACAAAGCCAAAAAGCCTCACCCTGGGTAGGTGAGAACATCAAGGCCTGGGGAACTGAAGTCCTTTGCCCCAGTTCCCACAAAGAGTTGGGAGGCAGAGACAGAAGAACCCCAGCCTTGTTTCTGATGGAAAGGCTGGGATTCCTGCCAGTGCTACACTGACACCCAGCCTTAGAAGGACAACCAGCCTGGTACAGGTCCCCAAAGCACCCTCCCTCATCTGTGACAGTTATCTATGATACTAGCCAGGAAGTCACCTGAGGGAGAGGGCAGTGCATTGATCCCACCCACTAAGGCTAGCCTCCTCCCCCTATCTGTGACTTCTGGGGTTCTCTGCAAGGGGCTCCTCCAAGCCTCTGGACTCCGAGAAGATGTCACCCTCTGGGCCCTGGCGGGGGGCTGGGTAACCCTTAACACAGGCCTTTTTTTTTTGCCTGTCTTGGTGTTCCTGGCTTCCTCCTTCTTCCCTTCTCAAGCAAGAAGCGGGAAGGCGAGGCTGAGAGGGCTGGAAATGATTCTGATTGGAACGATTGTGCAGTTCCTGAGGAGCCCTTTTTGGACCCACGCTGGGGTGGAGGCTGGCCACAGCATGAGAACCATAAAAACAGGAATGC
>NW_006778738.1:109151-111542 GCF_000442215.2 Lipotes vexillifer | reverse complement strand
GGAATGCCGGCCAGACATCCAGGGCCTCACACTCTCCAAGAAGCCCTGGCCTGTCCTTGGCAGCACCCCAAACCCACCCTGCCTGCCCTTACAGGCCAATCCTTGCTCCCCACTCAAAAATAGTTTAATGGCTTCCTGTTTCCTGCAACTGCTTGAAATTGAAATTGAAAAGCTTCATCCTAGCCTTCAAGGCCCCCTCTGAATGTGGCCCTAACATACTGAGATCTGGGGGTCAAGACAGACCTGTGTTCAAATTCTGGCTCTGCCATCTACTAACTTCATGATCCTGGGCAAGTCACTTCATCTTCCCCCTCTGTCTCCACTTCCATGTGAAGTCTCTGGCACAGGGTAAACATGAATATTTGCTACTGCTATTACTCATTTAAATCCTCGCACTTCTCCATCCTAGCCAGACCTGTCTGCATACTGTCCCCTCCAATCTGACACCCCTATACCTTCAATTCATGCTGTGCCCTGTACCTGGAATGCCCAATTCCTCTTCTGGTTCAAATCCCCTATTCAACATTGTTCCAGCTTGGTCCTCTAAAGCTGCTGTCCCCATCGTGGGGAGGAAGGAATGTATGGGCAGCCTGCATGGGTGACCCCTCCCCTGATGAGCATCTTCGGGAGGGTCACTTTTAGGTGGGGGCAGTGTAGCACAGTAACAAAGAATATAAGCTGAGGAGCCAGACTGCCTTGATTGAAATTCTGGCTACACCACCTTGGGCAAGTGACTCCATGCCTCAGCCAATGAATTTATAAGTATAAACTTCTCAGAACAGCTCTTGGCAAAGACTAAATGCTGAATATATTTTAGCTAGAATTATGATTATTAATATACCCTCCCAACCTGGACCCAGAAACTGTCATGCTCTGAGACTAGAAAACAAGGTCCAAGACACCTTGGGTTGCTTGAGTTCCCAGAAGTGCCCTTCTACCCCTCTATCTTCCCTGATTCTTGCCAGCATCTTGGAAGGAGGCAGGTGACCAGGATATCCATATTCAGCTGGGGAAGAAAGAGGCTCAGGGGTAACTGATATGTACCAGGTGCCACACAGCTGGGCAATGAAGACCCAGGGTTCACCCCACCCACTGGCACAGGTAACATTTCACTGCCACCCTCTCCTGGCCTGCTTTAACCAGTGTCTGCAAAAAGGGGCCGGCCACCTTGAGGTTAAATTTGGAAACTTCTTGCTTTGAGTCAGGTCCTGTCACCTCATCAATCCTTGGAAACACCATTCTCCCTTATACTGTTCAACTAATATTTCAAAAACTCACTGGAATACCAGCTCCTCCCGCTGACCCCAGCCTCTGCGGGTGCTTGCTAAGAGGCCACTTAGTTGAAGGATGGCACAGTGGTCAGATGCAAGCTCTGGTATCAGACTGCCTGGGTCTAAACCCTGGTCAGTTCCACCACTTGTTCTGTGACCTTGAATACAAGACTTCGTCTCTTTGAGTCTCAGTGCCTTCATCTGCAGAATGGGGCTAATAATATTGTTGTGATGAGGATTAAACGAGATCATGCCTGAAAAGTGCTTATAAAAGAGTACCTAGCACAATCAGTGCTCAACAATGTTACCTACTATTACTAATGCCTTGCAGCATGAGTTACACCTAATATGAACAGGCTTACAAACATACATTTCTCAGAAATGAGTCTGTACGCTGGAGCCAGATACAAAAATCCAGAATGTCTGGGCTGGAAGGGACCTCAAATTATGATGGTCTATAACTGAAGTCAGGCAGTTATCACACATGCCCAAAGTGGGATGGTAGGGGCAGAGGCCGACTGGGACACATGTGCAGGGTCAGAAGGCGGTGACCAATATTCAACTCCATCTTACAGCTGCCACCAGGAATACAGGCCTTGAGTTGCCAGATCTTTTGACTTCTGAAGAGAAGCTGAAAATCCAGATTTTTAGGAGAAAATTCCCAATTCCTTACATCACCAAATTTATTTAAAAACATAACAAAACAAAAACCAAAGTTTTGTTGAGTTTGAGCTCAATAAAACATGTCTGCAGGTCAGAAATGGCTCTGGGAATGCCAGTTCACAACCTCTGCACTGTCTCATAAAGCTGAGGCCCAGAGAGGTTATGTGACTTGCCCAGGGACACAGAGCGAGTGAAGAGAGAGCCCGGTCCGACCCTTTTCAAGTAGGCATGGCCTCCCGGACTCCCACCTCCTCACCTGCGTTTGCGTTGCTCCCAATACTGTTGATGGCTGGCGGCACTGAGCTGGGTGGGTGGAAGGGCACGTGTCCATTTTCCCGGGGTGGCTTGTCCTGCCAGCCTGGTCCTGCCTCCCCAGGGCCCAGCTCTGCAGGGCCACCCCACTCATCCGAGCCCTGGCGTGAGTGGTAGGTGGGCTCAGGCCGGGTGCGGAAGCCGC
>NW_006778738.1:102287-109141 GCF_000442215.2 Lipotes vexillifer | reverse complement strand
TCTTCCAAGTGACTCAGCCAGAGGGCCAGCGCATTGCGGTCCTCCAGAGTGGTGGCCGGGTGGATGAGGGCATAGGAGAGCAGCTGGCGGCTCTCCTCGATGAAGGCATTGCTCTCAATCGAGTAGGCCAGCACTTTCTGCAGCAGCCTCATGTACTCCGACTTGGCCTCTGTGTTGCCTGGCTGAAGCAGGGGTAGGTGGGACAGCAGGAGGGACACCACCTTCTCTTTGGACTCCTGCTGCCACTGGCTGACGATGGCTGCAGAGGGGACAAGAGGGAATGTCAGGGGAGCCAGGGTGGGGGACTCCCATAAAACCAGGAGAGGTGCCTATAGCCTGCTCCCTCAGCTCCAATCTCATTTCCCTTCTTCTTTCATGACTCCGACCTTGTCCCTCATACAGGTGATATCTAACACACTCAGCCTGCTTCCAGAGTAATTTTTTTTCTGGTTCCATCACTCCCACTCTCAGAAACCCGCTATGACTCCTAATAAGCCAAACTTGCTACTCTGGAATCTGAGCCCCTCCTGCTGCCCCCATGCCTGCTCTTCTTGCTGTATCCCCAACTCTTTATCTTCATGGCCTGTACCTGCTTTCCCCTGACTATCAAAACAGCCTCTTTCCTGACTTGGAGGACAATGGAATACAGTGGTTAAAAGCCTGGGCTCAGGAATTCCCTGGCAGTCCAGTGGTTAGGACTCCGCACTTCCACTGCAGGGGGCACAGGTTCAATCCCTGGTCTGGAAACTAAGATCCCACATGCCATATGGCTCGGCCAAACAAAACAAAACAAAACAAAAAAACCTTGGGCTCTGGAATCAGATGGTCTGGACTCCCCAACTCACTAGCTGGACCTCTGTCACTTGAACCTCACAGAGCACTGATTTCCTCACCTGAAAAATTCTGAAGATAATTACAGTACCCAATTCACAGTGTTGCTCTGAGATTCAAGAAGCTAATAAAGAATGGAAAGTGGCCTGGCATATAGAACATAGTTAATAAATGCTTACTGTTGCTTTTTAAACTGGACTCAGCCTCTAGATTCTCCCCTTCCAATTCATCCCATACACCCAGATGGAGTGATCTTCCTAAAGCACACCAGGATATCATGTTCCTGACCAGGAGCTTATAATGGCAACCAGCACCAATGGACTCAATTTCAAGAGCTCCTAGCCCAACATCACCTTCATTTCCAGGGCACTCCCCCACCTCCTATTCCTCCAGATAAAAACTTGGTTTAGGATATCCCCATCCTCCCTGGGGCTCTCTCCATGCCATAATCATCCAAGCTTCCATACTCAGGCTGAGATTCAACGCTTTAGCCTGCAACAGTCTCCTTCCTCCTATCCAAATTCTACTTCTTTTAGGGACTGCCTCACCTGCCCTTCTCCAGGAAGCCTTCTGTGGCTACTCCACGCCCTGGTGATCTGGTGATGTCTCCTTCCCATCCCATCGTCTGAGGGCCTGTCTGTCCTGTGAAGGTGAGTGAGGCTTCCTCTCTCTACCCAGAAGTGAGCTCCCCAAGAATAAGGCCCCAAGCTAGCCACAAAAGGAGGCCTCGGTACTCCCTGGTGGTCCAGTGGGTAAAATTCAACACTCCCAATGCAGGGGGCCCGGGTTCGATCCCTGGTCGGGGAACTAGATCCCACATGCATGCTGCAACTAAGGGCCTGGGTGCTGCAACTAAAGGTTCCT
Source organism: Lipotes vexillifer (assembly GCF_000442215.2). Lineage (NCBI taxonomy): Eukaryota > Metazoa > Chordata > Mammalia > Artiodactyla > Lipotidae > Lipotes > Lipotes vexillifer. Next base: position 107,446 of record NW_006778738.1, on the reverse strand, counting down.
CATGCTGTAACTAAGACCCGACACAGCATGAATGAATGAATGAATAAATGAATATTAATAATAAAAAAAGGAGGTCTCAGGAAGGAACTGTTACAGGACTGACTGCCCTCCTTGAAAACCTTGTTACCACGTCCATGACTAGCTCAGTGGAGTGGAGGATGGCAGGTAATGCTGATGGGGCAAGGGAAAGGGACAAAGTATACCAATACTTGAGAAAAGAGACAATGATCAAAGACTGGGACCAACTCTGCCCTCACTCTTGGGCAACTGAGCTCATACCTATAGCCATGGTAATGATTTTCAAACACCTAACAAGGAAGTTCTGAGAGTTGAGTTACTGGGATATTGGTGAGGTCTTGGAAAGGGACAAAGGAGCTGGTTCTAACCGAACAGAGCTAGGACCCCAGAGGGGTGGGTGATGAAAAAGAACAGGCAGTGATGTGGCTTATGTCCCTCCTCTCCTACTTACTGATGTAGATGTGATCACTTCACTGAGCTCTACTTTCTCTATCCGTAAAGTGGGGCTCACAATCATTCCTACCTGGCATGGTTGCTATGAATTGAGACCAAAGCACAAAGGAGGGCACAAAGTAAGTCCTCAGTAAACATCAGATGTCATTTCTAACACCATGGTTATTATATCTTACAGGGGCTCCTTCCTTTTGAATACCCACAGAGATTCTTAAGGCATAAGCCAACTCCCGAACCAGGAAACAGAGAGGCTGGGAATGGGCATGTATAGAAGGAGGGCCTCAGAATTCTAGCCATCTGGATTTCAAGTGAGCCCCGATCTGGATCCCTCTGCCTCTGATGGTGTCTCAACCCAATTTCCTTAAGGCTTAATATTCCAAGGACCTCTGGTCTCCTCTGGCCACACTACAGACCGGACACCTGGCCACTGGAAGCCTTGCATAAAAACCTGAGAAATACCTTTTTCACACATTTCTTTCCCTTAATGACCTGTCTGGAAATCTATGGCTTGGGAATTCACATAACTAATTCTTACATTTGTAGCTCTAAGAAAATGAAACACATACACCTCTCAACTCCTGGCCATATAAGTGCACATTTTCTTGCCTGGGCCTCTCTGCCCCAAGCTTCCTAGAGAACCCCTGTTAAAGTGTTCAAGGGTTCATCCATTTATTCAGTCACGTTATGCCCACAGTACTGGCCAAAACAGAACGAAGAGTAATACTACACAATAATAGTAATAATGGATATTTACTGACCATTTACTCTGAGCCAGACACATGCTAAGAACATGACCGTCTTTCATCCTCACCTCAACTCTTGTTTTAGCACCCCCATCTTGTAGATGAGAAAATACATTTGGGAAGGTGACGTCCAAGGTGACAGAGCCAAGATCTGAACCAGGTCCCTCTGCCTCGAAAACTGGGAGGAACTTTTACCCACAACCCTCTACTATCTCTCCAATGCCGCCTATCTTCTTCTTCCCCCTGTCCCTGGCTTTCAAGTTCCCTTTCAGGACCTGCCACACAAGGCTAGGAAGCCTCATCCCCTCCATCCATCTTCTCCTGAACTAGCTCCCCATGACCATGAAGCTATCTCTTAGGTCAGCTCCATATCTAAAGATCTTTCCAAGGTGGGATAAGCCTTCCTGACTTCAGGGAGTCTTCACCTTTTGAGCTCTCCCACCTCCATCTGGCACTGGATCACATGGGAAGGACCTCCCTGGTACTCCATTTCCCTTAGTCCCTGAGTTTTTAGTTTTTGATGAGAAGGAAGAAGAAATATAGTGATTGAAGATTAGGGACAGAAAGTTAAGGACTTGCATCCCAGCTGTGTGGTACAGTTGCCTGGGCAATATGCCTCCTCCTCTGTAAAAGAGGGATTACAGGGCTGCTGAGAGGATTTAGGGAGACAATGAATATAAAGCACCTGACAGAGTCTGCCCATAGTAAGCACTCAGTATGTGACTCAATGATTGGTGTTTTTCTCCCTTCTCCAGCAGAGTTGGCCTACCCCTTTAGCCCTACCCTGATGCTCTCAATCGCTGCTGTTCAGGCCTTGCAGGGTAGCCAGAGGCATCTGGGACAGAGAGAAGCCTTGTCTAGTCCCTCCCCCACCCCAGAGTACTGCCAGGGTTAAGGGACACAGCTTCTCCTCTGGTACTGCCAGGAGACATGACAGAAGAGCCCCAAGGGTTGGGCTCAATGAAAGACCTTGTTCTACTGCATGAAAGGGGAGAGTGGTTTTGGAAGAATGGAGGCTGACCCTAGGGAAATGTGTGTTCATGTGTCTGTACAGCGGTGAACTGGGAAGGGTGGGCCTCCCATGACTGGAAAGCATCAGAGAGAACTGGAAGTGGTCCAAGGAATCTGCACAGACTCAGGCCCCTTGGGGTGAGCCCAGCAGGGGCTGCAGATCCTGGGTAGGGATGGAACTTCTAGTTTCCTGCCCAGGGCAGAAAAGTCTGGCCCAGAGTTGAGGCACAGCAGAGGCCCAATGAATACGTGCACAGCTGAACCCTGATGGTCCCCTGGAAGGTAGTGGTGTCTGTGTGTGTATAATGTGCCCTGTCTAGGATCCCTTGACCTCAGGTCTCTCTGTCTCATGTCCTGGCAGAGTATACTGAGTAAAGAGTACAAGTTCAACTGGCAAACTTGCCTGGATTCGAAATCTAGCTCTGCCTCTAAGAGGTAGGTCAACATAACTGTGGGCCAGTCCTTTAAACCTCTCTGAGCCTTAGTTTCCTCTTCTGTACAATGGGGGTAGTTAAAAGCCCCTACATCACAGGGTTATTGTAAAGATTCAATGAGACAATCGTGCAAAGCACCTGATCTGTGTTAAGCGCTCCATGCATTTCAACTATTATTGTCATTGCTGATGGTTGAAGGTCTAAAGCCTATGCTATTTCGGGGCTGGAGGGAGCAATTCACACAGGAGGGCACATCTGGTCTCCCCCTTCAGATTCCCCACAGGAGTGGGGAATTTCATGCAGTTATTTACCAAAAACAGACATGTCTCTGGTTCCTCTGAGCTAGAGGCACAACAAGCAATGATGAAATTCTGGAGGTGGGAGGATGGGGGAGGGGACTGGGGAATGCTGTGATGTCAATGACTGCAGCTCACCAAGCTACAAACCTGGACTCCAGAGAGGATGAGGGAGACTGCATATGAGTGCTCTCCTTGGCCAGGTGACCAGAGCTAAGTAGGTCATGACCCTGGTTGCTGGCAAATCACAGGAGCCAAATATATCTTGGAGACTGCCATAAGAGCAAATCCATTTTTACATGCTGGGGTGTTGCAACAATCGTGGCAGCCGGAGGCACCAGCCAGAGGGGATGCGTTTTGGCTCCAAACATGCCCCTCTATGCTTCATCCCATCTCACACAAACATAGGGGAGGGCAAGGGGGTTCACATTTTTGTTTGATGAACTGTGTTAGTAGAGCTTGAAAGGGGAGGGTGGAGGCATTAGAGTTGAGCTTGGGTGACTCACTCACCCACAGCCCCTTCTTGACCTCGGTTTCCCCACCCAAATTCGATGAGCCAGAGAGGGCAGGGCTTAAACCTGCTGGATAGGGGGACTCTGACTCAGAGGACAGGCGGAGGGAAGAAATGCAGGAAATGTGGCCCAGGAAGCTATAGGACCAGGGAGGGAAGGAGATTTCAGCTTCCCTGGCCCCACCCTTCTGGTCCAAGTCAGCATGGGAAGTGGGGTGGCTTGTAGGAATACTGTAATAGCTCCAAGTAGGCAGGGAAGACAGCACTGAGAGAAGGAACAGGGATAATGACAAGGGGAAACCTGGGGCTTCTCCTTCCCTGTTGCAGAGACCCTTGGGTGTTGCTTTTCTGTTCCCAGGTTTTATCTCAGACTCTGCTTCCATGAAACCAATGCTGGCTGCCTGGGCTGGAGGAATTCCCTACCCCCTCCTAGCTGCTTGAGAGGAAGGGACACAGCCCAGACCAGAGCCTCTTCCATGCCCCTCTTCTCTCCACTCCCAGTAGGTCATGTGACAGTACCTTCACCACCTTCCTGGGCCCACCCAGAATCAAGTGTCAGCATCAAGACTAGTAGTTCTCCACTGGATGCACACAAGGGCCAAGTAGGAGCTTAAAAAACACCAAAATCTCTGGAGATAGGACCGAGGCCTCAGGTTCTTTTTATAAAGTGACTCTGACATGAAGCCAGCATTGGAACCCACTCACCGAGATTGAGCTCTCTGCATTCCCTGGCCCTTTCTGAGAAGATGGGTGGGTAGGCAGCTCTGACCCAAACCTGAAGCCAGGGTCTCCCTGGGAGACCTGAAGGAGGTAGCAGGGTTGGATGGGTGGGACATGGAGTATAAACCGAGGAAAAGGCAGAGGATCTGCCTCACTGTTCGGCCCTCCTGGCCTGACAGGATCTGAAAAGCTGAAGAAGAGCTTCAGACCCTGTCATAGGCAACCTCATCCAGAACTGGTAGACCAACTGAACTGAAGATTTGGTTTGTGGGGTAAGTGTGCATCTTGGTGGGAAGGAGGGACAGGTTCGCTGAGGGGCCCACCCCATAAAATACTAAGGGCTACTGATGTACTTGGAGAGTATCTAGAACAATCCCCGTACGGTCTAGTGAATCCTCAGGCCCAAGAGGGATGGGGCTGGCCCACGTCACAAAAGGTGTTAGTAGCAGAGCTTGATCTAGAACTCCTGGGTGTCCTGATTCCTATTCTCATGTCCCATGACAAATGAATCATCAGTAGAGCATCATCTCTCAAACTGCCTGGTCAGCAAGAGAACTTGGGTACCCACTACCAGGCCTATCCTCTCAGGACTCTGATTGAGTGGGTCTGGGTTGGGGGCCCAGAAATCTGGATTTTTAGGTCACATTCTCCCCCATCAGGTGATTCTGATGATGCAAATTTGGGAAACACAGTGGGATGGGAAAGCCGTAATGAACAGAGGATGCAGAGCTCCTCCAAGCCCTCCAAAAGGATGCAGGCCTCCAAGCCCAGGAAGCAGCTCCTTCCTTCACAAATAAGGCAGGGCAGCTGCTCTACCTGAGGTTGGGAGGGAGACAGGAGACACAGTATTGGAGCCCCCATGTCTATTAGGAAGAGGCCTTCAAGGCCCCACAGGATTTACCTCTGTGATCACTTCTCTCTCCAGTCATGCTCTGCTCTAATCCTGGCAGGCTTCCTGCTGCCTCTGGAACAC
>NW_006778738.1:95632-101895 GCF_000442215.2 Lipotes vexillifer | reverse complement strand
CTGCTGACTCTGGAACACACCATGGCCCTCCCTCTCTTCCCTCATTTTAAGTTTTCCCTAACTCTCCATCCACCTAAGTACCAACTTGTTTTCCTCTCACCACCTGACATGGGGCTATGGCTAAAGACCTTGATTCATATATTCATTCACTAGTCAACTCATTCCACAGCAGTTCTCAAGGACAGGCATTAACCACAATATCTTAATGTAAACTGTCTGAGATGGGTCTCAGGCATAAAGTATACCATGGTATAAAGTGTACCATGTCTTTCAAGGGCAATGTGGTAACAACAAATATTTTAAACGTACATAACTTCAAACTAGCAGTCCCACAGAATTCTAGAAATTTACCCTAGAGATGCTTAAAGGGTACTCATTACAGCACTGCTTATAAAAGTAAGACCAAACATACCATGCAGTAGCGCCTACTGATCAAGAGAAAGAAATTTAAAGTCAAATTCCAGCTCCACCTCTGACCAGTTGTACAACCCAGGGCAAGCCACTGATCTCTGCAGACCTCAGTCTTGTTTGTAAATGGGGGAGTTAAAAGACCTTCCTTACAGAGCTGTTGTGAGGGTTACGAGTAATAAAGGTAAAGCACTGCTTGATACACAGGTCAGGCTCTGTTACCTTACTATTCTTACAATCAAGCAGCCATTAACAACAATGAGGTATACACGTATGTGCTGAATATGGAATGATCTTCAAGTTATACTGTTAAGTGAAAAAAGCAAATTGGTTAATATGTGCAATGTTCTTTGTGCTAAAACAATCAAAACAATGAGAAAGCTGGAGGGAGAACTTGTATGTGCTCATACATGCACAGAATATCTCATAAAACATACACAAATTGGGAACGTGGAAGTCTGGAAGGGGACCTCGCTTTTTACCTTTCATATGGTTTGATTTTACCTCAAATTTTGAAAACAAAAGCAAAAACTAAAAATGCTCTAATAAATAAATAGCAGTAAGCACGAGTGTGATTCTGATATATAGCCAGGATTGGCACCCAGTGCTCACCCAACTCCCTGCTCAGGATGGGGTGGTAGGGATGTGTGACCAAGCTTCTTAAGACACTGGCCTGCCCCAAAGGAGCCCCCACTCTAGGGGCAGAGCCATACCACAACCCCAGAACGCTTGCCCGGGTGCTAGAGCAGAGGGGAACCCTCCCTGGCGGGGAGGATGGGAGGGTTGTGAAATAGCTGAGGTCTGAGCTTGCTGGAGCCAAGCTGGGTTCCTGCTGCCCACTGTCTGCGAGACAGGGACTTAAGCTGATGATTCCTGGCCTGAGGAACTGTCTTCCCCTACAGCCATGGTGCTTCTGTGAATTGCACATAAAAACTCAGAAAAATGAAGGTGACTGCTGCTAAGATGGTTAGGCCTGAGAAGAGGAAGGAAGCAGCTCTGGGGGTCCCCAAATCCCAATCCTAGCAGCCCATGCTGATTTCCTCACCTATAAAATGGAGACAACAACATTACCTATCTCATGAGGTTGTTGCGTGGATTAAACGAGTTACTGACAATAAAAATAACAGTTAACATTTACTGAGTGTTTACTACATGCCAGGCACTGTTCTCAGAGGGGTCGTAACTAACCTAGAAGCACAGTTATCCTGATTTTAAAGAAGAGGAAACCAAGGCTCAGAAAGGTGAAGTTACTTGATTATACAGCAAGTGACACAACTGGGATTTAAACCTCGACAGTCTGACTCTAGAGCCACCAAAGAACACTGTTTTCAAAGTTACTATACAAGTAAAACCAGTACTTGGCTTGTTGTAGGGACTCAATGTGAACTGTTATCCTGAGGAAGAACATGGGAAAGGTTTGGACACATGCTACATGGGGTCCTGGGGTCCCCTCCCCAGCTAGCTTTCAGGTGCACATATTCCCCCTCTTCTTTGGCCTCCATCACTCCCACCCGTCACCTAGGTCAACACCTCTCCACCCAGCCTTGTGGAGGCCCAGAAGGCCAGAATGGCTTCAGCAGTGCCCTTTGAGATGGTTCTCTGGACTGACTCCTAGCTAGACCTGGGGCCTGAGGGCGAGGTTCTAGTGAAGCGCAGCTCACCCATCCCAATGTAAACTTCATGGGACAAAGAGCACTTCTCTACTGAGTGTTCAGGAAACTGATACGGACTATATCTAAATTCAAAACTCTCTTGAAGCTGTTTATGCCTTAGGTGCAACCTACCTTTGAGGGGGTAAAGAATAGTATAAGATGACATGTGAATTTTGGAAGAGTTCTAAAATTTCCTCCTAGCTCTGATGTCCCGTAGCTTGAGAAATGAACTAATGCTCACCTTCCGCCCCCTTTCATAGGTAATGACTTTAGTCTGTTCCTTTTAGCCGCCCAGACCAGCCACCCTACATGATCCTTCCTCTGTTATGGGTAGTTTCTAGTTTGCACTGCACTCCCCCAGGAGTCCCCCATTCCATGTCTGAGGATTTCTGGCAACTAAGCCCCAGAAGAGCCATGATGATGACCTGGGAGGTCAGGGACTCCTCACCTACCAACAAGCCTAGAACCCACATTTCTTAGTGCCATTGCTGGGTAGGCCTCCTCAGACACCTGATATCTGTTCCCGTTCCAGGTCTCCCTCCTGCTGTGCGCCCATCGCTGGAGACTCACCAGCACTGTTGGCCTCCGACTCCAGCAAGTGAATGTCATTGCAGTCCGCCAGTGAGTGCTCCAGGCAGAGCTGTAGGAAGCGGGCCTGGGTGCGGGTGACCCGCTTCAGAAGTGACAGCAGGGCCACTGTCTGTTCACACTCATTCCAGCCCTTGAACCAGCCAGCGAGGATGCCCACCTGGTCTCGGAACATCATGGTGCCAGGCCTGGGGCCAGGGTGGGGGGGACGGCGGTGGCAAGGGCCAGCGCCGTCACATGGTCTCGGCTGCGGGCTCCTGTTACCTCTCCCCTGAGGGCCAGGGCTTGAGGATGTTCCCTGGCGTGGTGGCAATGGGTGGTGCAGGGAGGAGGACACCTGCTCACATCGGGGGAGGTCTTGGTCTAGCCACTCCTCTCCAGGCTCCTGGAAAAGGAAGCAAGGTCGTCAGAGAGAATGAAAGGGCTGGAACTGGCCTGGTGAGTGTGGGCTGAAGGGGTAAGGAGGCCTCATGCCTTCCTCTTTCAAGGTACCTACTCTGCTGAGCTCCTGGCAGAAAGATGAAGCTAACCAGATACTAAACCAACTCTCCCTCCAATCTCCAGATCCAGAGAAAAGGCTTGATTGGGACTCAGAGACCCAGACAAAGGAGAGATGCTGCCCCTCAGGTCTGGCTGAAAGGAAGTGGATTTAAAGCAGAGAGTAAGTTGGCAAGATATTCTAGATGGGAAACAGGAGACAATGCACACTGTGGCAAAATATCTGAATTAATGGAGACCTGGCCCCAGGTGACATGACTAAGCAGACATGTGATGCTGAGCACATGCCCTGTCCTTGCTGGTCTCTGGTCACCTCCTTCAGGGGGTTGGGCATAGTGACTGCTCGCCTGCTAAAAGGACCCTATGGACTCTTTGTATTATTTCAAGCTAAGACCCACAAGGCTAGGATATAGGTGGGTGGTGACCCTGGTGGAGATCTCAGGTATGTGGATAGCTAACTGATCAGTAACTGGGTGCCTAAGGGTAGGGGCAGAGGTCCTTTTCAAAGATCTCCAACATGCTGGGGGGATCTCATCTGTTCCAACCCAGCTCTCCCACTCTGATCTCTAAGATCCCACCTATCCCTGTTCTGAAGTGAATCTCTCCCTTCTTCTTCATTCCCTTGAAGGTTACTCCTGACCCAGGTCCTCTGGGTTGGGATGTCCCCTTGGCTCCCAGACATGGCAGCTTGTCACTCAGACTCCTAAGAGCCAAGAGGATACCAACCTGAGAAGGCGACACATCAGATGTTAAAAACTCCCAAGCAAGAAAGTGTCCAAATTCCTTTTGCAGGCAGGAACTACACAGGAGCTGTGTCAACTGGACAGACAACAGACCTATTCTTCAGTTGGCTGGTTTCTGGACACTACTCTTAAGGCTTTTTCTAAGTGTCTCCTGCTCCAGGTCTCCACTCACATTTCCCCTCTGTCTCTCTTGCAACCAGTGCTCTTGGCTCCATCCCCAAACCATTTGGCTCCATCTCCCTCTGGCTGCCAAGAGGACTGAGAACTCCATACAAAGACCCATTGAACCTGCTGGGCTAGGTTTTAGGGAGCTATTGCCATCTCCCTGAATGTCTATGCTCCTGCTGAGGAGGGCTGTGAGGTACAACTGACAATGGCTGTGACTCACCTCAATAGATCCTCAGTGGGACAGTTGAACAGAGCAAACTGGTCTGGCTGTCAATCCCTTTGGATATAAGAAACAAGAGAAAGTGTGTGAGGGGGGTGGGAATGAAACCTTGCTCCCAGCTAAACAAGCCTCCCAGAAATCTTTTCAAAAGACAAATCAAATGTTGCCTCCCTGGCTTAAAATCCTCCAATGACTTCCTACTGTATTTAAATAAAATGCCTACAGGTCTCCCTGCAAGACTCTGGTGGCCCCTCCACCCTCCCTGTGTACCAAGCTCTTGTTCACTTGGACCTATCCATGGCTTCCCCCAGACCTATGCATGGCTGGCTTCTACGTGTCACTCAGGTCTCAGCTCAGTGTCATTTTCTCAGAGAGATCTTCCCTGACCATCCAAACTAAGGAGTTTCTCTCTATCACTCTATTAATGCTATTTCATTTATTCTATATAATTTGGCATCCTCAGATATCATCATATTTTTGTTTGTTGTTTCTCTCTTCCCAACAAATGCAAGCTATATAGTTGCGCAGTGCCCAGGACAGTGACTAGGACTTAGAAGGTGCTCAATATATATTTATTGAATGAATAAATGAAAGTGAGCATGGAAGCCACACTTGGGACTTCTACAGCCCCTGGGGAGAGGGTGATAGAAGGAATGGCCCAAAGGATGGTAAAGGGATTTGGAAACCTTGCCCTAAGAGAAAAATTTGAAGGCACTGGGGAAATTTCCCCTGGGGAAGAGAAGACTCAGGAGGAATGGCATAACTGACTAAATACCTGAAGGGGTAGCACACAGAAGAAGAATTAGATTTGTTTATTTACTCCAGAGGAGAAAAAGGGTAGATGGCTCTAAGTGAGAGGCAACATGAGATATGGGAAATGTTGAAAGTCAAGAAAATTCAGTTCTAGTCTTGCCCCAGCCACTATGTCACTTTAATCTTTGAGCTAGTCTGCTTCCCTTCTCTAGAATGTGTGAGATAAGGAGCGAGACTGGATCAGACATGACAAATGTGTTTTACCTCACAGTCTAACTCCAATCGATTGGTAGTGGCTGCCCCGAACACTGCAGTGAGAAGGGTCCTGAGGAAATGAAGCAATGGCAATATCCATCAATGGAGAATGACTAATAAATTGGAGCACACCTCATATAAGGGGATGTTATGTAGTAATTAAAAATATGCTTGATCTTGATAGCAGCATACAAACAATATATTTAGATCTAAGTATAGTGTTTGATCTTTAACTACCAAGATGGAGGGATGTCCATAAGTACATAGTAATATGTACAATCATGCCATTTTTGTAAAATGAAAAAAAAAGAGCCATATACAAAAGCCCTTATATATCTCATATGTCAATGTCTATGTATGTATGTATGTAGAGAAATGTGTATGCTGTTCATATTGGTTACCTTGGAGAGAAGGAGCAATTATTAACTCTCTTTATATAACTTTGTACTATTTAACTAGTTGCAAATGAACATATATTACTTTTGTAATTTTTAAAGATAAATTTAATTAAAAAAAAATTAAGGCTGCATTTTACTTTCTGGCTCAGTGAGAAAGAGTAATGTGATTGATTTTCAATGTTTGCCCTGGATACGGGATGCATGAGTGGTAGCTCATGTGCCTGAAAAAAAATCAGTTTCCCTTCCCAGCTCCAGCATTTTGTGGCTTTCAGTCCCAAGGAGACAGCAGCTGCCTCAACATAAGGAAGAATTTTAAAATAATGTATCTGTCCAAGAATGGAACTGGCTGCCATATGAGGAGGTAATAAGCTCCCTGGCTGCTGGAAGTGGTCAAGCAGAGGCTGGATGAATATCCCTTGGGAGTGGGAGGGATTCCTTCACTGGGTGGCAACTCATAAGATAGAAGGACATGTTACTATTTCAGAGGCAACAACTGTGATGGGAGGTTTGCTATGCCAACAGCGTTTACGGCAAAAAGATGACCAAATCCACAAACAGACCAAAGTTGTGCACACTCTTT
>NW_006778738.1:86262-95614 GCF_000442215.2 Lipotes vexillifer | reverse complement strand
TTTCCTATAAACACTTTTACTGGGTTGTTACTTTTCCCAAGCAACAGCACTGTGCCCCCCAACAGCCCTGTGTCCCCCAAATAAACTGCTTACTGAACATTAATCTAGTTTCTTCCCCTGAGCCAAATGCTAGAAGCAAAGCCTTGGGACACGGCAGGATCTCAAACATGATGCTTACAAGGCCAGGTCTGAATGGAGCAGGCTGGTGAGGACTATGATGAGCTGGAAAGCACACACCCTGTCTAAAGGGAGAAGTTACTATTTAGCTCTAATCAACTGCTGCCATGTAGGAATTTGGGTCCAGTATTGTTAGATTTTAGATTATTATATATTTTTTTTAAAGAGGAGCCAGAAATCTGGATTTTTAAATAAAATTCCCCTATTTTTAAATGTTGGAAAATAATTCATATTAAAAGAGCAACAATGAACCACTACACAGAACAAACAAAGCCTGTGGCCTGCAATCCTTAGACCAGATAGACACAAACTGTGATAAGACCAAAAGTCCGGTAACTATCCCTCTCGAGGGCCTAGAGAAGGTCCTACACGTTTAAGCCACCCCACTGCTCAGGAAACATGATTGGCAAAGAGGATCTAGTGCCCAAGTATGGCTTGGACAGCCCTCAGGAAACACTGGGGCTTTAGGTAACAAACAGTCACGTTTAAGAATATACTATTAGGGGAGGGACAGATTAGGAGTTTGGGATTAGCAGATACGAACTACTATATACAAAACAGATAAAACAACAAGGTCCTACTGTATAGCACAGGGAACTATATTATCTTGTAATAAACCCTAATGGAAAAGAATATGAAAAAGGATACACACACACACACACACACACACACACACACACTTAACTGATTCCCTTTGCTGTACACCAGAAATTAACACAACATTGTAAATCAACTATACTTCAATAAAAATCATCCCTAAAGGAAGTGTTCCTGTTTTGGACAGGAGAATGCTGGGTGTTTGGCCTGGATTTGGTTTGGACTGGAGAGGAGAACTGGATGGCTTTCTTCCATCAAAAAGCCAGAGGCCCCCAGCTACCTCCTTTCCTGCGTGCTTGGCAACAGTGAGAAAGGAAGACCTGGCTTGATGAGATTGGCCAGGGAAGAGGCATCAGCCCTGACTATTTGAAGACATCTTACTGTGGTAGCAAATTACTATGATACATTCTGGTGGATTTGTCTGCCAAACATCCATGCCCATCTTCTGGTACCAGGCCCCTCAATTCCCTTTGGAGAATTAACTGTCTTTCTTGGATCTAGGAACATACATGGAGTAAAGCCTGGCCAAGGAAAGGCCTCCCTGGGCTTTTGTTGGGAATATTGGGGAAAATAAGTTCTTGGTTAGGGTTGCTCAGATTATACAACATCTCCTGATATTCCAGGTTGCCACTTCTGCTACCTCACAGTGAGGGCCTACCTCAGAATGAAGCCAATACAGATGAAAGCAGAGTCAAAAGGGGAGAAAAAGAGAGACCTGTTCACATCATTTGAAGACCTGTCTCCAGTTAGCCTGAAGCCCCCCATCCCACCTCCCCATCCCAGACTTTTCAGTTACATGGACCAATAAATTCCTTTTGTGTTGAGGTCAGTTTGAGCTGGGTTTCTACCACTTAAAGTTTCAACTTTAAGCCTTGACTGCTCCCATACAAGAGAATTCACCACTGCTCTAGTCTCTATCCTTATGTGACCAAAAATGACTCCCTGCCTTTGAGAAAAGGCACTAGAGGGGAACCCCTACGGTAAAGTCTTTCAAATAGTCCAATAATATGGCTGCCATACTTGGTCTCTAAGAGACCAAGTAACCTTCTTGAGAAGCATCTTCTAACCCTGGAGGGTGGGAAATGGAGTCAAAAATTGGCTAAGAGGTTCCAGGAAAAACTGTCCACTGGACTCTTTCTTTGGCCCAAGTGAAAAGCAGCCCACATACAGGAGGTGCCTCTGGAGGTCAGCTCTCCTCATCCACAAGCAGCACTGTGGAGTGAGACCTGGCTGAACCAGAGCTCTCCTACTGATACCAACTTGCTGTGTTGACCTTTGGCAAGTAACTCAGTTTCTTCCTCAGTGAAGCTTGTTTTAAGAATGAAATGAAAGAATATATATAAAAACACCTAGCATGATACTTCAAATGTCTTCACATCATATATTACTGTATCATGTGCCAGGCCTTATGCTAATAGCTTTCCATGGATGAGCTCATCTGATCTCAAAAACTATAAGTATAAATATATATATGTATATAACAGTATTCTCATTTTACAGATGAAGACACTGAGGCACAGCGAAGGTCAAGTCACTTACCCAAGACTGCACACAGCTAAGCTGAGATTTTTAAGGCCAAGCAGTCTGGCTTTAGAGCTCTTGCTTCTTCCTGCAAATAATGCTACAGCGTATTTATTTATATTTAATTATATAAACTTATAAATATATATATATGTTTATATATATATTTATAAGTTTATATATTATATATTTATATATGTTTATAAGTTCCCTTCTACTGCCTAGAAAGCTGGACCAAAGCATACACCCTTTAACGCCAACATCTCTGGACAAATAACGGGAGGGGCCTATTAGCCTTCCCACCTATCCCTAGCCTTTCTACAGCATCCACATAGGCCTTGGTGGAACTTGTTCATTTCATGAGTAAAGTAATAGGCTAGTTACCTAAGGTTAACTCACTATCCCAACTTGAGAAGAACGGGAGAATGTCAGAAGTCAAGGGACCCTAACTTCTCTCTTATGAAAACCAACCATTATTTTCAGAAACTCATGAAATATGTATACAAAATACGTATATTATTGCCTCAGCCAAGAATGAGGCTCTTGTATGAATGGTCCTGGAGAAGGGAAGGAGAGGAGGGGAGAGGCCAGGCAGGGCCTCCTGGAAGATAACAGAGCCTGGGGAGCTCTGGGAAACCTGCATAATTTGGGGCAAATGATTTTACCTTGCAGTGTCTGTTTTTTCATCTGTAAAATGGGTTTAATAATAGTACCTACTCTCATAGTGTTGTGAGGCATAAATACCCTCACAGACTTGTTACCTAGTATCATCATCCTGGATTCCTCTTTCTCTAATCCCATCATTAACTCCTGTTTTCTCAACATGGAACATGTATCTGTATCTCTCCATTTTTACTACCACCACCATATTCAAGTCATCATCCTTTCTCATCTGGACAAATGTATTGCCTCCTGCTTCCATTCTTGCCCCTGTTTTCCTTGCAGAAACCAGTGAGCCTTCTTTACAAACAAACAAGCAAACAAATCATGTCACTGTCTTGCTTTAAAAATCCTCTAATAGGGACTTCCCTGGTGGCGCAGTGGTTAAGAATCCGCCTGCCAATGCAGCGGGCACGGGTTCGATCCCTGGTCTGGGAAGATCCCTCATGCCGCGGAGCAACTAAGCCCGTGTGTCACAACTACTGAGCCTGCACTCTGGAGCCTGCGAGCCACAACTACTGAGCCCACATGCCACAACTACTGAAGCCCGTGAGCCTAGAGCCTGTGCTCCGCAACAAGAGAAGCCACTGAAATGAGAAGCCCGCACACCGCAACGAAGAGTAGCCCCCACTCGCCGCAACTAGAGAAAGCCCACGCGCAGCAACAGACCCAACGCAGCCAAAAAAAAAAAAAATCCTCTAATAGCTTCACAATGCTCTTATGTGAAAAATGTAAACTCCTTACCATAGCCCACAAGGCCCCACATGATCTGGCCTCTGTCAACCAATCCAAGCCCTTGCCCCTTCTGCTTTACTTATGCTTCAGCCACACCAAGCTCCTTGATGTTCCTTGAACACATCTCAGGGGTTTTGCACTGGCTGACCCCTCTACCCGAAATGTTCTTCCCCAGATCATCACATGGCTGGTTCCTTCTCATCAATCAGATCTGGGTTCATGTGTGCCCCAATCTTCCTCATCTCCCCAGTAGGAAGGAGTCTTTGGTCTGATATCGTCGTCAAAAAGTGTTTCTTCAAAGGCTGCAGCTCTTCCGGAAACACCTAGACTGTAAGATCCACGAGGGAAAGGAAGACTGTGGCTGTATTATTCATGGCTACATTTTCAATTCCTAGAATAGTACCTGGCACATAACAGACCCTCAGTAAGCATCTGTGAAAAATTTCCCCACCTTGCAGCAGTCCTTTCTCCACATGTAACTATGCTTAGATTAGAATGCCCACCTCTTAGATCTTCCCACAACTGGTGCCTTCTCATCTTTCAGGTTATCAGGCTCAACTGTCACCTCCTCAGAGGCCAATTCTGACCATCCTGTGTACAGTGGCCAACCTCCCACCCCCTTCACACTGTTTTAATTCATTCATAGCACATATCACTATCTGATTTCTTTTGTTTATATATCTTCCCTCCATCAGAATATAAGACCCAAGAGCTCTAAGACCTTGACTGTTTCATTCACTGCTGCATCTCCAGTACCTAGAAAAGTGCTTTCATAAATTGTTTAATTGCTGGAGACGTTTGAGATGTGCACACTCTACACTGCTGTTCTGTTACTTGCCCTCGACCAGACTCTATTCAACAAATTTACCCTAAAATAAACAAAACAAAACTCTACTCACAGTAATCTACTTAACCTTCTTCTAAAGTTCTGAGCCCTAGAAACCCAAAGCTGAGGTAAGGAACTGAACATGAGTACTCCTGGATTCCACTACCCCAAGGCTATAACCAAACCAGGCCAGTCATCTCATTCCTGTTTCTCCCAGTGAGATCCCAAAGGAAAGTCTGGTGGGGTCAGACCAGCCATAAACTCTCTGGATCCGAACGACCATAGAGAAGAGAATAATTGGGGCTGGGGAACAGTGAAGAGGGGGACTACCATCAACCCTCAGAAAGGTCATGGGATGGAATCACAGTCCTATCCGGTTTAGCAAGCAAGAGTCTCTAAGAGCGCCGCTCACCTAAACATGTCTCAAAGGATCTTCTGTCACCATTTCACACTTATTCAGAGAGGAAACTGTTTTCAAACTGGGGCTCTCAGGAAAGAGTTCTCTTTCCAGTGAGACTGCTAAGAAGGTAGGGTTTAAGCCTACAGTTGCTGAGGGTCATCTTTGTCGTCACAAAGCAGAAACCAGTTGAGGATGAAGCTAAGTCAGTGGAGAAATGGGGAGGGATTACTAGGAAGATTGAACTCCTGGATGCAGGTAGGTCTAGAGCCATCCTAGTTCTGGACTTTTCAGTAACATGAGCCAATTAATTCTCTTTATTTTTATTAAACCAGTTTGAGCTAACGTACTGTCACCTATATATTAAAGTCTTGGTTGATATCAACTTTTTTTTTTTGTTGCTAAAACTGAGCACTTATATACAGAGCATTGTTCTAAATACTTTATACATATTAACTTATTTAATCCTTATAATAGTTCTATGAAGTAAGATATCATTATTACCTTCATTTTTCAACTCTGGAAACTAAGGACCAGAGAAGTTCAATAACTTGTCCTAGGTCACAAAACAGGGGGTAAGCAATGATGTGGGATGCAAATCCTGTCTGGCCCCAGAGTCTGCATACTTGATCACTACACTACAATGCCCCACTGCACCCAACACTATCTGAACAGAAAATCCCAACTCTCTGACCCCAGACACTATCATCCTGGGACGGACAGAGCCCAGAGACCTTCTATTTGTGTCACCTGTCCTCAATTTCATCCTTTGTAAAATGAGGATAATCACAGTTTACCTACCTCATAGAGTTCCTGTGAATATGAGATGAGACAATACATGTGAAGCACTTAAACAGTGACTGGCAGATAATAATTACTCAATAAACAGTGGTCATTAACATTATTACTCTGTGGGTCACTAAAGTGCAACTGGCAAATACAATGCAGATGGAAGAGATCTGTTTTCTTTCACCTCTGTCCTTTAGGTGAAGAGAAGAGATGCCATGGGTTAGAGATGAAGAGTCTTTCTTGTCTTTCACCCACTGCATAAGCTGCATCCTCTGCCTGGAAGGTCACTCATCCTTGTCCCAACTCTTGTGGAACAGCACCCAGAACAAATACCACCTCTTCTATGAAGTCTCTCCAGATAGAGGGTGCCTCCTCTCACTGCCAAATTTCCACAGTATATAATTTGTACCTCATGTCCTGCCCCGTGTACCTGCCCAACCTCTCTAGTGTACTGTGAGCTCCCTGAAGGCCGGCCCCAGTATTTACCTCGTGATCTGTTTATTCTTCTCAAACTTAGAAACAAAAACCCTTGGAGAAAGTTGAGAGCCCTGTGGAGGCCCCAGACCTACAAAGGCTGAGGAGGGCTGAGAAGCCAACTAGGATGGGGTGAGGCAGATCCCCAGGAATAGGATGTGGGGTAGCTAAGAATCAGGAAACAGCACAAAGAAAAGTTCCAGATGAGAGAAGGTGGGGAAGGCAGCCTCTCCTAGGAAGAGTGGCAAAAGGAGCTGGGTAGAGAGAATAAAAGAGGTGAGAGGAGAGGAGGGGGTGGATAAGATGTGTTGAACCTGAATGGGGAGTGAGAGTAAGGAACTCAGAGATTTCTGACCAAATGCAGGAAGAGCTGCCCATGAGCCAATGATTCCTAATAACTTACAGAGGGAAGGATCCCAGCTTGTGGGATTCAGAAAAGAACAAGTTACATCCTGGTACTTTCCAAACTCCCACTCCAGTGAGGGTGAGTGGACAAGTACATGAAAAACTACAAGGAAGAAGATGGGTGTCATATTAGTCCCAGTAGATTTTCGAAGTATGTATTTATACTAATAAAAGCAGATTATCAGGATTATGAATATATATTATTTCTTAGGATATTTGACTATATTTATCAGTATTTGTTGAATCACCCCCAGTAGACTAATTATGGAAGACACTTATATCAATAGAAGACACTGTCTATAGATAATATACTAAAAGAGTAAACAATTATTTTAATTTTGATGGATTACCCCCAATTGACTGGATAGGCAAGTTGTTAATAAAATATCGTTAAGGAGGTTGAATTATGTTAATAAATCTTGATATAGTAAAACTTCATTAAGTTGGATTACTTAGGGAAAGTCTATCTGAATTATGAAATCTACAATGGAAGGCTCTGGGCAGTAGGACACAGAGAATGAAAAGACTGGAAGGTGCCTTAAAGCAAGGGTGTCTATGTGGAGAATAGATGAGGAATAGATAAGGAGAAGAGATGGACATGTGTGTTCAAGAAGGGAGCAGCCTGAAGCAGAAGCACAGAAAGGGGATGGTATGGAGGGGTGGAGGGGAAGCCAGAAGGAGAAAATGCTGAGGAAGATCTGAAAGGGAACCATTCAAAGACGGAATATGAAGTAATTGCTCAGAGGGTGGGGTAACCTTGTGGAGAAGCCAGAAACCTTTCAAAGAGGGTAAGGAATCTTCTGGAGGGTAGGTACTTCACAAAGGGGACTCCCAGGAAAATGGGGGTGGGCACAGAGGCATACGCTGAGATATCTTTCAGGGGGGCTTTCTGTGGGGAAAGGGAAATCCTCTTAGAGGATTCTCAAACTTGGGCATGCATCAGAATCACCAGGAAGGCTCCTAAAAACAGCTGGGCCCTACTCCTAGGTTTTCTGATTCAGCAGGTCTGGGCTGGGACCTAAGAATTTGCATTTCTAACAAGTTCTCAGGTGATGATGATGTTGTTGGTCCAGGGACAACACTTTGAGAACCACTACTATAGGGGGAGGGATTCTTTTGTGAGGTGGCCCTCAAAGTGGAAAAAGGAAGGAGAAGGCTTCAGAGAGGAAAATCGGGGGAGTCTTCAAGGAGAGTCTAAGGAGGGTGGGAATTCCCTGGTGGTTCAGTGGTTAGGACCCCATGCTCTCAACACCGAGGGCCTGGGTTCAATCCCTGGTCAGGCAACTAAAATCCCACAAGCCTTGCAGGGTGGCCAAAAAAATAAAAATCTTAAAAAAAAAAAAAAAGTCTAAGGAAGGTGTTAAAGGTCTCTCCATCTCTCAGAAGGGAAGATCTAAAGGGAGGAGGGGTCTATGAAGATAGAACCTAAGAAAAATGGTCTGAGAGAAAGATCTCTGAGGGTTGGGATTTCAAGAGGTCAGGGTATCTCTTGAGGATCCGTTTAATAAAAGGGGACATAGAGACTCTTGAGAGGGGGAGTCTGTAGGATGCTGGGGGCCTATGGTGGGATAACGGGGGAAGGAGGCTCAGATCTGAGAAGGATCTCTAAGTTGATTGCAGAGGAAAGAGAATGGAGGAGATGAGAGGGTGTAAATGGGGGTTCTAAAAGGGGTATATCTGATGGGGCCCTGACTAAGGTTTCTTGGGGATGTCAGAGGGAGAACCTGAGAGAGAGTGTTCTGAGGAAGTCTTACAAAGTGCTGGAGTTGCTGATGCACAGCAATTTTGGAGAAAATTCTCTAAAGGGAGTCTGTGGAGGTGTGGTCTTCTGTGAGAGATCTTAGATTTACTGGAGCAGGATGACAGAGGTCTTTTTAGGAACAACTCTCAGATGAGAAACTCTGAGTAAAGGTCTCAATAGGATATACGGGGAAGGTGGGTCTTGGGGTGGGGGAATATGGGAACATCAGAGTAGAGCGTTTTTCAAAAAAAAATTCTGGGACTTTCTAAGAAAAGGAGCCGGTTGGTGCTGGGGGTCTTCTACAGGTGGTTCTAGAGGATTTGAGGGAAGCAGTGAGGGTGAGTTCAGGGAAGGAACTATCTAGGAAAAGTCTCTTAGTAAGGCAGGAGGTCTCTAAGTGCTGATTCAAGGGTCTCTGTGCTGGAAGGGTCTCTGGGAGGGATTTCAAGGACGTATCTCAGAGGGCTCAAGGAGGTGGCTGGGGTCTCTGTGAAGACAGGAGGAGGTCTTGAAAAGCTGCATCTCAGAGGGGTCGTGAAGAGAGGGTCTTAGGGTTTACAGGGGTTGTGAGGAGGAAAGTTCATCTGAAAGTAGGTCTAGAAGGAGAGATTTTGAAAGGGGGATTCGAAGAGCGATTCCAGAAAATATCAGAGAGAAACTATGAGGAAACGTTTTGGAATCCTGAGGAAGCAATTTCTGGAACATTTTGTGTGGGTTACTAGGAGATTTGGGATACATAAAAAGGGTTTTGGAAGAGACTTGTGGAATGTGGAAAAAGAGTTCTCCAGAGATTTCAGGGAATCTCTGGAGGAGATTTTTGGGATAAGTGAGGAGGGTCTCAGGGGAAGATTTCTGGGGTATCTGAGGGTGATCTCTAGGGCATTTCAGGGTGGTGAGATTTGAGAAACATGAAGAGGTCTTTGAGAGAGATTTCTGGGACCTGTGGGAGGGGCCAAAGGGATGACTTTTGGGATATGTCAAGGGGGAGTGTATATGGGAGATGGATTGGTGGCGGGGGGGGGGGGGGGGG
>NW_006778738.1:67861-86230 GCF_000442215.2 Lipotes vexillifer | reverse complement strand
GGGGGGGGGGGGGGGGGGCGGCGCTCCAAGTGAGTTTTGAGGATCCGAGGCCATTTCAGAGAGTCTCTGAGGAAGATTTTCAGGGGACATCAGGGGCATTCTGGAGGATTCCAAGGGGAGGGGCTCTGAGATTTGGGGGCTCTGAGTGGAAAATCTCCAAGGCGATTTCTGGTATGGGGGTAGGTGGGAGGGAAAATTCTTGGGATGTGTGAGAAGGAAGTCTGGGGGAGACTGTTGGGATGTGCGAAGCAGGTCGCTGGGGGAGATTTCTGGAATGCACAGGGTCTGGAGGGGATTTCGGGGAATCTCTGATCTGAAGATTTTTAGGGCTTACGAGGGAGGTTCCTGGAGAAGATATTTGACACATATCGTTGGAATATGAGGAGTGGCCCCGGGGGAATATTTCTGGACGGAGGAGGAGGTTCGGGGATCTGGGACCAGACGGGGGTTCTCTGAGGAAGATTTTTGAGGCGTAGGACGGGGTCTGGAGCAGACGTGGAAATATCAGGGGTGGCCTCTCGGGAAGCCTTTCGTACCGCGGAAAGGTACAGAGGGCTTCGGACGGACTCGGGGGGTCTGTGGGCGTGCCCTCCAGGGAGGTGTCCGAGGTACACCTTGGGGGTCACGAGATAGGCTGCTGCCGGGTCCCCGGCCACGCCGAGGGGCGAGAATTTCGGAGAGAAGCTCGAGATGCGGCCTGTGAGGGCGACTCGGGGGATGGGTGTGGGAGATTCTCTCGAGGGTCGGGACCCCGGAGGCCCGCGCTCCGCGCCCGCCGCCTCCCGGGGTCCCTGAGGGGGCGGGGCCGCCCGCGGCCTGGGGCACCCTGAGGTGAGCCCCGCGCGCTCCGACCCGCCGCCGCCCCGCGTCCGCCCGACCCTGCCCACCACTCACCGCCTCGGCCTTCGCCGCCGCCGCCGCCGCCGCCGCCGCCGCCCGAGCCTCCTCAGGCCTCCGCCACTGCCGTCGCCCCCTCTCCGGCCCGCGAGCTCCCCTCCCTCCTCCCGCACCGACCACCGCCGCCGCCACCGCCGCCGTCGCGCTGCGTCACCGCGCCGTGCGTCACCGCCCCTGGCCCCGCCCCGACGGGACTGCCGCGCGCCGGCATTAGCTGACGCCGCGGAGAGGAACGGTGCGCCCGCCAACGAGCTGCGAGGGCAGCCCGAAGGGCGGGAGGTGTGCGCGGAGAAAGGCGGGGTCCCAGCGGAGAAGGGGGACGCGGGGGTTGAACGAGGCCCACGAGGCCCGCCCCCCGCTCAGTGGGATTGGCCTGCTGCGCGGCTGACGGGCAGTCGGCCCGGCAGGCGGGGAAGGGGCGGGGCGCGCGCGGCGTTGCCACGGGCAACGGGCCCTGCGGAGCCCGGCGGAGCCTGGGATTGGGCCTCCCGGCCTGCAGGGGACAGTCTCGCGCGCGTCTACCTCAGCGGCCTCGAGCTAAGTCACAATTCCTGATTCTGGTGTTCAAGGCCAGGCTGTGCGCCCCGCTTGCACGCTCCGCTCTAGGCCTGGGCCCCGCCACCACCTGACTGTCTAGGTTGCGAGTAACCGCTTCGGCTGCTGGAGTCTCAGCTTTCCCACCGCAACCGTCTCTGAGCCTGTTGCTTCTTCTCTCAGATAGGAATTGAAAGAGAGGAAGCATTTAAAAGTGCCGGGCAGGACTTCCCTGGTGGCGCAGTGGTTAAGAATCCGCCTGCCAATGCAGGGGACAATGGTTCGAGCCCTGGTCCGGGAGCAGCTAAGCCCGTGTGCCGCAACTACTGAGCCCGTGTGCCACAACTACTGAAGCCCCCGCGCCTAGAATCCGTGCTGCACAACAAGAGAAGCCACCGCAGTGAGAAGCCCGCGCGCCGCAACGGAAGACCCAATGCAGGCAAAAATAAATAAATAAAAAAAATAAATTAAAAAAAATTGATAAAGCGCTGGGCGCAAAGCCTTCAATAAGTGGGAGTTACTGCTCTGACTGTTGTAACCTATTCATTCCGCACACTGTCCTGGATCAGCGTGAACTAAGCAGAGTGGGGTGCTCACTCAGAAGGCTGTCAGGTGACAGAGGCGTGGTTGTTAGAGAAACCCACAGAAAGGCAGTCGGAGTGGAACATAGAGTTCACCGCGGCCAAAAGTTTGGCCACTTGAGAGACTTTGGATTTGTCCCGCGGACGCTGAGGAGCCATGCCATGGAAGGGCTTCAAGCCAAGGAGAGTCAGTGGGGGTTTGCAAAGATGTCTCTGGCTTTTATATGGAAGATGGATTGGAGGAAATAGAACTGGAGCTGAGAGTCCAGGGAGGCAGCTGGGGTAGGAGAGGGGCGTTTGCATCAGGGTGGGACTGTGGGGAGGGGAGGAGGAGTGGGTGGCAGGGCTGGATGCCCAGGAGGCCCGGGGAACCTGCTCTGGGACTGGGTGGCCGCAGAGGGGTAGGGAGGGAGAAGTCCAAGACGAGGCCCTCTGGCTAGAAGGTTGGGGGGGTTGGGGGCTTCCCTGAGAAGGAGACCCAGAGGAGAAGCAGGTTAGGAAGACGCTGAGTCCAGTGTGTGCCACCCAGCATGAGGATTTAGGCGGCTCCACACCCCTGGGGCTGGGGCTTAAGAGAAAAATTGGGGCTGGAAACCAAGATCTGAGGGTGATCAAAGATGGTAATTGAAGCTGTGGGAGTTAGTGACCTAGCGTGTGGTGGGTATGAAGGATGAATGGAGACAAGGACTGGACAGAACCTTGAGAAGAGGGGACATATAAGGTTTGAGCAAAGGAATTGATGCTCTCAACAAAGATTGAGAAGGAACAGCCAGAGAGAGGAGGAAGAAAACCAGGAAAACATGGCATCTCAGACGCTGTGAGGAAAGGCCATTTTATTTATTTTTATCAAAAAATGTTTTTAATTAAAAAAATTTTATTTATTTATTTTTGGCTGCGTTGGGTCTTTGTTTCTGCTCGCGGGCTTTCTCTAGTTGTGGCGAGCGCGGGCTACTCTTCGTTGCAGGGCGTGGGCTTCTCATTGCAGTGGCTTCTCTTGTGGAGCACGGGCTCTAGAGCACAGGCTCAGTAGTTGTGGCACACGGGCTTAGTTGCTCCACAGCATATGGGAATCATCCCGGACCAGGGTTTGAACCCGTGTCCCCTGCGTTGGCAGGTTGGATTCTTAACCACGGCGCCACCAGGGAAGCCTGGAAAGGCCATTTTAAAACAGAGTGGGGGGGATATCACAAACCCTAAGCATTACCCCCTCCATTTAAGCAACAACTTTCACCCCATATAGAATGGTTGTGCTCTAAGGATGCTGGTTCATTTATTCATTCAATAAGACTTCTTAAGTACCTAAAATGTGCCAGGCACTACTCGAAGTGCTAAAAGTTCAGCAATGAAAGAGGCAGGCAAAAATCCCTCTCTTCATGAGGCTTACCTTCTAGTTGGGGGGGACAGAAACAAATAAATACAATGTAACTTGGTAATAAGTTCTATGGAGAAAAAGCAAGCTAAGGGGATTGAGAGATGGGGCTGGCACTGTTTTAGATGGGGAAAAGCACCTTCGATCAGGTGACATTTGAACAGAAATCTGAAAGAGTGAAGGGGTGAACCATGAAGAGAGTATTGAAAGATAAGGTCCAAGAGGTAATGGAGGAGGGGCCGTGGCAGATGATTTAGAGGTTTTAAGGCCACTATAAGGACTTTTGCTTTCACCCAAATAATAGTGGAGCCATGAGAGGGTTTTTGAGAGGGCAGGCATGTCATCTGGCTTGGTTTTCTTTTTTCTTTTTTGGCCACGCCGTGCAGCATGTGGGATCTTAGTTCCCCTGACCAGGGATCGAACCTGTGACCCCGCAGTGGAAGCACAGAGTCCTAACCACTGGACAGCCAGCGAATTCCTGGCTTGGGTTGTTTTAGGATGTCTCTGACAGTCCTATGAAGCACAGAGTGTTGAGAAGGGGGCAGGAGCAGAGAAACAGTGAGGAGGCTGCTGTGAGATTTCAGGCAGAAGAATATGGGCTGTGGAGGGGAGCAGTGGACCAGTTCTGGTTATATTTTGAAGTTCAGAGCTGACAATTTCTGAGGTACGTTGTCAGAGGAAACAGATGGGTCAAGGATGACTCTTAAGACATGTAGATGGATATGTCACACTGGCAGTTGGATATAAGAGCCTAGAGTTCAGGGAGAGGCCCGGCTGAAGAAATAATTAAGGTATCCCCTTTGAAAACCAAGAAACTGTTGCTATCAGGAAGACAGGAAGATGGATGGAAAAGAGAAGGGGACCGAGGACTGACCCCTGGGACACCTGACTGTTAAAAGGAGGCTGACATATGATCCTGCAATCGCACTCCTAAGCGCATATCTAGAGAAAACTATAATTCGAGAAGATACATGCACTGCGATGTTCCTTGCAGCACTATTTACAATAGCCAAGACATGGAAACAACCTAAATGTCCATCGACAAATGAATGGATGGACCTAGAGATTATCATACTAAGTCAGAAAGAGTAAGAGAAATACCATATGTTATCACTTATATGAGGAATCTAAAATGTGACACAAATGAACTTATCTACGAAGCAGAAACACTCGCAGACATAGAGAACAGACTTGTGGTTGGAGGGGTGTGGGAGAGGGATGGATTGGGAGTTTGGGGGTAGCAGATGCAAACTATTATACATAGAATGGGTAAACAACAAGTTCCTACTGTATAGCGCAGGGAACTATATATTCAATATCCTGTGATAAACCAAAATGGAAAAGAATATGTAAAAAAAGTATGTACGTGTATAACGGAATCACTTTGCTGTACAGCAGAAATTAACACAACATTGTAAATCAACTCTACTTCAATAAAATTAAAGAAAAAAAAGAAGGTCTGGGGCTTCCCTGGTGGCGCAGTGGTTGAGAGTCCGCCTGCCGATGCAGGGGATGCGGATTCGTGCCCCGGTCCGGGAAGATCCCACATGCCGCGGAGCGGCTGGGCCCGTGAGCCATGGCCGCTGAGCCTGCGCGTCCGGAGCCTGTGCTCCGCAGCGGGAGAGGTCACAGCAGTGAGAGGCCCGCGGACCGCAAAAAAAAAAAAAAAAAAAAAAAAAAAAAAAAAAAGAAGGTCTGAGCAGGCACAGCCAGAAGAGCCAGAGGAAAACCAGGCCAGGGTGGTGTCCCGGAAGCCAAGTGAAGAAAGTGTTTTGGGCATGGGGAGTGATGGATGGTGTCAGATGTGGCTGACAGGGCACAGCAGATGAAGACTGAGAATTGACCATTAGGTCCAGCACCACAGATGTCCTTGGTGGCCCTGACAAGGGTATGTCATTGGAGAGAGACAGGAGTGAGTCTGCTGGGAGACAGCTGAAGAGTGAATTGGGAGGAGAAATTGGAGGCAGTGAGTGTGGACAGTTCTTTCAAGAAGTCTTGCTGAAAAGGGAAGGAAATGAATGGGCAGTGGCTGGAAGGGAGACAGGGCTTTTAGTTTTTAAGATGGAAGACGTAACACGGCGTGTACGCTGAGGGAAAGATCCAGTTAGAGGTGAAGACATTGATGATGCAGGGAGGAGAGCAGCTGCAGCAATGCCCTTGAGGAGGTGAGAGAGGGTGGGATCTGCCCACTGCTATGGAGGGAAGTCAGTACAGTGGGCCAGACATCTTGGGGCTGGATCCTTTAACAATTCTCTATTGTTTGCTTATATTTTCTCACGGAGATGCACAGGTTTCTGATCAATTGCTTCCCTTTTATTTCTCCTTTATATGACAATTAGGACATTATATTGATTTGGGGGAGAACTTATGTGTATGACTATGTTGCATTATCTAGGAATTTCATTTCAGGATGGGAACTGGGGGGGGCAATACAAAATGCTCTTAATAAAAAAGGAGGTATTGGTCTGATAGGATGGAACACCACTGTTGTAGTGCCATTATAAGGCCCATGAAGTTGAATAACTGCAGGAAAAAATTCACCATTACTTGGGTGCTATGGAGTCTTCTCTCTCTTCTCCATTTCCCCATCAACCTAATAAGTGGCAGTTTGACCAGCAAACATCTCTAAGTTCCCCCTTTCAGCTCTGGAATTTAAATATTCCAGATTGGGGGTGGGGTGGGAATCCAGGAAGGCTTCCTGGAGGAGGGGCTAAAGAGCTCATTATTCCATTATCAAAAACTCTACAGATAATGAATACTAGAGAGGGTGTGGAGAAAAGGGAACCCTCCTACTGTTGGTGGGAATGTAAATTGGTACAACCATTATGGATAACAGTATGGAGGTTCCTTAAAAAACTAAATATAGAACTACCATATGATCCAGCAATCCCTGCGCATATATCCAAAGAAAAACATAATTCAAAAAGATACATGCACCCCAGGGACTTCCCTGGTGGCGCAGTGGTTAAGAATCCGCTTGCCAATGCAAGGGACACAGGTTCGAGCCCTGGTCTGGGAAGATCCCACATGCCACAGAGCAACTAAGACCACAACTACTGAGCCCACGTGCCACAACTGCTGAAGCCCACGTGCCTAGAGCCTGTGCTCTGCAACAAGAGAAGCCACCGCAGTGAGAAGCCCACGCACTGCAACGAAGAGTAACCCCCACTCGCTGCAACTAGAGAAAGCCCGTGCACAGCAATGAAGACCCAACACAGCCTAAAGTAAATATATTTAAAAAAAAAGATACATGCACCCCAATGTTCATTGCAGCACTATTTACAATAGCCAAGTCACTGAAGCAAACTAATGTCCATTGACAGACAAGTGGGTAAAGAAGATGTGGTACATACATACAATGGAATATTACTCAGCCATAAAAAAGAACAAAATAATGTCATTTGCAGCAATATGGATGGACCTAGAGATTGTCAGACTGAGTGAAGTAAGTCAGACAGAGAAAGACAGATATATATCACTTATAGGTGGAATCTAAAAAAAATGGTACAAATGACCTTATTCACAAAACAGAAATAGAGTCACAGATGTCGAAAACAAACTTAGGGTTACCAGTGAGCAAAAGGAGGGGAAGGGATAAACTGGGGAATTGGGATTGACATCTATACTCTACTATACATAAAATAGATAAGTAATAAGGATCTACTGTAAAGCACAGGGAACTCTATTCAATACTCTGTAATGACCTATATGGGAAAAGAATCTAAAAAAGAGTGGATATATGTATATGTATAACTGATTCACTTTGCTATACACCTGAAACTAACACAACATTGTAAATCAACTATACTCCAATAAAAATTAAAAAAAAAGAAAGTTCATCATTACCTACTGTGTATTGAGTGTGTCCACCATGCTGGGAGATACGTGAAACTATTTTATCCTCATAACAATCCTGAATCAGAGGCGTGAAGTTACTTAGCTAGGGCCACATAGTAAGGCAGCATTCGAGCCTGGTCTGGGTGAATGCAAAGCCTGGGAGGTCCCAGCAGATGAGGGGAAGGAAAGAGGGGGAGGAGTCGTCTGTGACAGTTGTCCCAGAATGGGCATAAACAGGATGTGGTGTTAGATGAAACCTTTCCCCTAACCCACACCCTACCCCCTGTAGCCCTGGTCCCCACCCCTAGAGGACAGCGGAACCCAGAAAAGAAGAGGCCTGTGGACAGAAAAGTCATGGTTGGGGCCAGGGTCGTATGGAAAGGGCTAGGGGCTGGAGTGGGGCTGGGGTTAGGAGGACACCAGGGTGAAGGTCAGGCTGTGGAAGGGAGGTCAAGGCTCGGGGAAGAGAGACTGTGGTTCTGGGCTTGGCCCCAGGCAAGCAGATCCCTGGGCCACCCTGGGCGTTGCCCAAGGGCACCTGCTGAGAAGGCTCGAGTCCAGCTTCTGCTCTGCAAGGGGCAGCATCTGCCCTGAGGGAAAGGAGCCTTTTCCTAATGTTCACAAAGGCAATCTATGGGCTATTGGGTCTTCCTCTCCATTAGTAGATGGAGAAACTGAGGTTTGGGGAAGGGGGCAGGGCTGAGGCCAGGCGACTCAGCTCTTGCTGGGCTCCTCTGACAGTCTGACTCCCTGGTGGTGTGCGAGGTGGACCCAGAGCTAAAGGAAAAGCTGAGGAAATTTCGCTTCCGAAAAGAGACGGACAATGCGGCCATAATAAGTGAGTGTCATCTTCCCTCCTGGAAGGATGGGGTATGGGGACAAGTGTGGGGGCAGATGGGAGGGGCCTCTAACCCCCATGTGCCCTCCCTCCTCAGTGAAGGTGGACAAAGACCGGCAGATGGTGGTGCTGGAGGAAGAATTTCAGGTGAGGGGATCGGGGGATGGGACCTCCAAGAAGGGCAGGGTGGGACTGGGAGACCCAAGCGACTGTGACTGATGCTGAGAGCCTGGCACTGGGGGCCAGAAAGACCTGGAGGTCAAGTCCCAAATTAGCTGTGACCCTAGGCGAGAGACTTCACCTGTATGGGTCTCTCTTTCCTCATCTGTGAAATGGCGATAGCAGTCCCTACCTCTTCGGGTTGTCTGTGGATTCAATGATTTAATCCTTGTAGTGGGTGTAGAAGAAAAGTGTCTTAACACCTCTGGGCTTCAGTTTGCTCATCTGTAGAATGGTGATAACAATAAGACCCACCCCTCTAGGATTTGGGAGAGGTCAATGAGTTAATGCATGTATGTGTATTTCTTGGACTAGTGCCTTGGCACACAGTTAAGTGTTCATTTAATGGCAGTCTTTTTTTTTCTCTCCCCTCATCCCCAGAATATTTCTCCAGAGGAACTAAAAATGGAGTTGCCAGAGAGACAGCCCAGGTATGCTGGGGGAAGGAAGGGGAAGGTCAGGCCATGGGGAGAGGGGTGATGATAGGGATACAGACTGAGGGACTGCTTGGGTTCCAGTCCTATTCATGGGCTCAGGATCTATGTCTTTGAAGTCAAATGTTCCTGTCCTAGGACTTTTGGTTTGTTTACCAAAATTTTATAGCAGAATTTTACACTAATAGTCATATGTAATGTTAGAGTTTGCTTTTTTTGTATAAAACATGTCAGATTTTGGTCTCAACATTGCACTTGCTTCATTTTTTAAAAAAAGTTAAAATTTCCTTATTTTTCAATACTTGGGAATACTTTGAGTAGCAAAGGATTTATTTGACCTTTAATGATTGGGGAGAATCCTGTGTGAAGCCAGAGGAGCCTGGTGCTTTTGTGTGTGGAGGAGCTTTTTGACACTTCTGTGAAAACTGGTCTCTTTAGATTTTTCGTCTCGACTGGGGTGAATTTTGGGTGCCCTACAACTCTGAGCCTCAATCCCAGGCTCTAGATCTCAGCCAGGACCAGCATCCTGGGCGTCTGACAAGTGCAGTCACACAGGGCCCCGTACCCAGCAGCGAGCCTTGAATGCAGGGCTTGACGCTCTACGACTGCCTGCTGTCTTGAAATTCTTTATAGTTATATCTTTGAATCTGTGTTTTGTGTGAAGTGTGATGGAACAATGGAGCATGTGCTGGGGGCTTGGAGCCTCCCTCAGCTCATATCTCCAGCCTGGATGGGTTCTCAGCTACCCATTCCCCGCACTGCCCAGCAATGGCTGCTGCCCTCTGTCCCAGGCAGGGGACCTGATTACAGGTTCAGGGAGTGTCAGGGTCAGGGTCGGTACTCATCCCCCTGCATGACAAGTTCCAGGGTGTGCCTTTGAGCATTTCCACTCCCTCTGTGAGTGTCCCCACGCCCAAGAGAGCGTGATCTTAAATAGGAAATTTTAAAAGATCATTCTGGAGAGAGACTGCAGAAGAAAGGAAAAAAGCCTTTCTCCTGTGTTTATAACAAGGGGCCCTGCATTTTCATTTTGCCCTGGGCTTGGGAAATTATGTAGCTGGCTCTAGTCTCAGCCCCTCATTCTAGTCCTCTGTATAGTAAAACATAATGGTTGAGCACTTATACTCTACCAGCCAACTTCCTGGGTTCAAATCTATCCATAGAAACTTGGGCAAGTGACTTCACCTCTCTGGGCCTCAATTTTCCCATCTGTAGTATGGGGATAATAATAGTACCTACATCATAGGGTTGCTGTGAATCAAATAAGCACTTATTTATTTATTTATTTATTTTGGCCGCACCACTCGGCATGTGAGATCTTAGTTCCCTGACCAGGGATGGAACCCACGCCCCTGCAATGGAAGGGCAGAGTCTTAACCACTGGACCGCCAGGGAAGTCCCTAAGCCATTTTTTCTTAAAAAAATTTTTTATTGAGATATATTTGACATATTATATTAGTTTCAGGTGTATAACATAATGATTTGATATTTGTATATACTGTATTACAAACTGTTCACCACCATAATCTAGTTAACATCTGTCATCATACATAGTTAAGAAAGATTTTTTTCTTACGATGAGGACTTTTAATGTCTACTCTTTTAGCAACTTTCAAATATACTATCCTTCACTGTTAACTATACTTACCATGCTGTACATCATATCCCTAGGACTTATTTAAAATAAATAACAGGAAAAAAAATAACTGGAAATTTGTACGTTTTGACTCCCTTCACCCATTTCGCCCACCCCCACCTTCAGCAACCACTAATCTGTTCTCTGTATTTATGAACTTGGTGGCTTGTTTCTTTGTTTTTATTTTTTAAATTCCATATATAAGTGAGATCATAATACATTTATCCTTCTCTGACTTATTTCACTTAGCGTAATGCCCTCAACATCCATCCGTGTTGCATATGGCAAGATTTCGTTCTTTTTTATGGCTGAATAGTATTCCATTGTGTGTGTGTGTGTGTGTGTGTGTGTGTGTGTGTGTGTGTATACTGCATCTTCTTTATCCATTCATCCATCAATGGACACTTAGGTTTTTTCCATATCTTGACTATTATAAATAATGCTGCAATAAACATGGGGGTGCATATATCTTTTCGAATTATTGTTTTCATTTTCTTTGATAAATAACCAGCAGTGGAATTGCTGGATCACATGGTAGTTCTATTTAGCATTTACTATTATTATTATTATTTTAATTATTAAAAAGGCTTTTACTTTTGAAATTATTATAGATTCACAGAGTGTGGCAAATATAGTACCCCTTGTCCAGTTTCCCCCAATGGTTACATCTTACCTAACTATAGTGCAGTATCAAAACTGGGAAACTGACATTTATACACTGTATGTATAATTCTATGTTATCTTTTTAAAAATAATTAATTAATTAATTAATTAATCTTAATACAGCAGGTTCTTATTAGTTATCCATTTTTATTATTATTTTAAAAATCATTTATTGTGTTTGAGGCCAGTACCCTGCGTCTCAGTTGTTAACCCTAGGTTCTCAGACTCAGTCAAGATTTCAAGATTGTGGTCTCAGGTAATGGGCACTGGGCCTGGGCCAAGTCCTGAGTTTGGATTCCCTCTTGCTGCTGTAGGTTCGTGGTCTACAGCTACAAGTACATGCACGCCGATGGCCGAGTGTCCTACCCCTTGTGTTTCATCTTCTCCAGCCCTGTGGGTGAGACACAGCTCTACTCATCCTGAGAAAGTGGTCTTAGATTCTGTGTGAGGGTGTGTAAGCGTGTGTGTTTGAGTGCAAGTGTGTGTGCATGCCTGTGACTGGTGATTGTGTGACTGTGTGCATGTGTGTAGGTGCCTGTGTGAGAGTGTGGTGTGTGTGGTGTGAGTCCTGAGAGGGCATTGGGTGGAGGTGGAGGGAGAGCCCCCATCCTCCTTAGTCCTGAGGCGTATAAGCAAACTCACTTCTTCCTTTTACCTAGAAACCCCTGTCTGGCCCCAAACCATCTCCAGGGACCCTAAAATAACTTTAAGCCCCCAAACAAACCTGGGGACTCTGACTATAGCCTCCAGGGACCTCCTTAGAACAGTTCCTGGGACTCTTAGAAAACTCCAGGGTCTGCAGGACATTACTAGGGCCTTAGAGAACACTCTGGAATCCCCCAGTTATGCTTCCTACTTCTCTTTTCCACATAGGCTGCAAGCCTGAACAACAGATGATGTACGCAGGAAGCAAGAACAGGCTGGTGCAGACAGCAGAGCTCACAAAGGTCTGGGCCTGGGGCTGAGGCTCCCGAGTGTGAGAGGGAGAGTCTGGACTGCTGGTCTGAGGCAGGAGGGGGCTGGGGATCTGGGTTCCTGGGTCTGAAGGAGGAGGGGGTCAGGGCCCTCACTGTTTTCGGTTCCTGAGTGGATTATAATACTGAGCGCTCTCTCTGCCCAGGTGTTTGAAATCCGCACCACTGATGACCTCACAGAGGCCTGGCTCCAGGAGAAGTTGTCTTTCTTTCGCTGACCTCTGGGCTGGGGACCTGAACTCAGGCCCCCTAGGACCTGAACATCTGAGACCTTAAAGAAATTAAAATGCAAGAACTCAGAGACCCTCAGTTCTGGCTCAGTTTCTGTTCCTCACTGTGGCCTGTAGGTGGCAGTCCTGCAGTACCAGCCTTAGGCCAGTAGAGGGCAGGCAGATCCAGTGGACGCCTGCTGAGGCCTGGGAGTAAAGGAGGATTCAGTACCCGTTCCTCTGAAAGGAAGGGAGGGGCCTGCAGGATTTCCTAGGGAGAAACGAGGGAGGCCTGGTCTCCTAGAGGGATTGGGGGGTATCTGAATCTGTGGAGGGGCCACTCCCAAGGGGGACAAGGACACCTGCGTCCCTGAGAGTAAAGAAGGCAGAGTGCCTGTCTCCCCACCTCTCACCTTCCCACCCTAGCAGGCATTAGCTTGTACCTATGCTAATTTTCTCAGTGAGCCCCCAGGCAGGAAGATTTTAAAGGCAGAAAAGTTGTTGAAGTTGCTATAAAAGTGAAATATAACAGCTTCAGGGGCTGGGGAGTTGCTGGGGGTGGGTGGTTTGTGCAGTTGGGTAGGCCTGAGGGCCCAGGTCTGGGAAAGATAAGAGGATCCAGGACTCTCAGTGGACCCCCGAGGAGTATGAGGTTGAGGAGGCAGGAAAGGGACACTGCCTGCCCCTGTCAGGAGATTCTTCTTTCTTTCTCTGTCATCTCTGGGTATTTGACTCTCTCAGGCTTTCTGTTTCTGAGGGACATTAATTGAGCACCCACAGTGTACCAGGCTCTGAGGATTCTGAGATGGGCAAGTTTTCACAGAGTTGAATCACTGTCTCTCTCTGCCTCTCCTCTAGGTCTCTGATTGTTCCTCTCTCTGTCCCTAGATGCAGGGACCTGGGAACTCCCTCCTCTCACCCTTTTCCAGGTTCCCAGTTGAGAGGTGGCTGTTGCCATGGTAACAATGACAGAGTGACCTTGGGCCCTGGCTGCCTCTCCCCCGGCCCTGTCATTCCTGGGGGAGGGTCCACAAGCCCAGCTCCAACCCTTCTCCTTCCTTCCCAGCCTTAACATGTCCTCATCACCCCACTCTGTCCCATCCCTTGCCCCTTGTCCCCAGTCAGGACAAGCCCTTTGCATGAGGGATTCAGGATAGAATCTCTCTATAGTCCAGTGTAGAGTGATCCCCACTGCCCTCAGTTTTCTAGGGGGAGAGGGTTAGGTTGAGCACCTCTCCTCTCTTTCACCCATGCTGGTGCCCCTATCCCATTTCTCTTGCTAGGGATGTCTCTACACATCCCTCTGCACAGCCTCAGTTCCTGAAGGCTAGAGATGAGGAGATAGGACAGGTCATTCAATGAAGAGGTCATTAACTCCTGGTCTGCAGGGATCAGAGAGGCAAAAGGACTTGTCCAAGGTCATGAACTTACATGATCAAATGGATAATAATAGCCAACTCTTTGATTGAGGGCTTCCTATGTGCCAGGTACTTCTATAAGCACTTTACAGGTATTAACTAATTTAATTCCTACAGTAACCCGTGAAGAAGGTACCAGTATTATCCCCAATTTACAAATGAAGAAACTGAGGCAAAGAAGTCAAAAATAGTTGCTCAGGGCTTCCCTGGTGGCGCAGTGGTTGAGAGTCCGCCTGCTGATACAGGGGACACGGGTTCGTGCCCTGGTCTGGGAGGATCCCACATGCCGTGGAGCGGCTGGGCCCGTGAGCCATGGCCGCTGAGCCTGCGCGTCCAGAGCCTTATTCTCACTGGTGTCAGGATTTAAGTAGCAAAAAGTAAAAAAAAAAAAAAAAAAAAAAAAAAAAAAAAAAGTTGCTCAAAGCCACACAGCTAGTGTTCTGTACAGTTAGAACTTTAACCCAAAGCTATCCTGTGGTCCACGGCCACTCCCTCTCTAAGGCAGGGGATTCAGGCAACCCGCTCCTCTTCCTCTACCTCCTCTTTTTCCTCCCACTACCCCCCCCAAACCACGGTTGAACTGTCTGCCTCCAGGTTCATGATTGCAAACGATCCAATCAGAAAGAGGCATGTGCAAGGACTTGCCCAATCAGGAGCAAGGAGTTTGGAAAGCAGGGACCAATCAGAGAGGGTGACTCTGAGGGGCAGTCCAATGCAGAGTAGGTTTGAGTAGAGGGCTTGTGGAGGGACCAATCAAAGAGGTCAGAACAGAATACCGCTGTACAATGCAAAGTGGGCTCAATGGGGCGTTGCTTTTGGTATGGGCCCAGGCCTTTGAGGGGCGGTACAAACTGGGAGCCACCTCCTTTCTTTCCACCAACCTCCCCTCTAGGTTCCCACAAATCCAGGCTCCCTAGGCTTTTCCTGGGGCACTTCTCCCTGCTAACCTTGAATGTGAGCAGGGCTTATGTTGAACAGGTGAAGACTGGACGTTAGGTCGGAGCTGAGAATGGGGTACCCAAGCTAGGCCTGAAGGGCCAGTGCCTAGGCTGAAAGCTTGACGCTTTTGGAGTGGAGCCTAAGGTGGAGGGGGTGGGGCTTAGGTGGGGAGACTGAAGAAGTGTGAATGTTATAAATTTTAGGGTGGTGACCAAGGTAAAGGGGTGGGGCTTGGGCTGTGAGGGTGGGACCTAGGCTTGAGGGGTGTTATTTAAAGTATTTATTTATTTATTTTTGGCTGCCTCGGGTCTTAGTTGCGGCATGCGGAATCTTTCCTTGCGGGGGGTGGTGCGTGGGCTTCTCTCTAGTTGTGGCCCGTGGGCTCTGGCCGCGTGGGCTCTGTAGTTGTGGCACATGGGCTCTCTAGTTGTGGCGTGTGGGCTTAGTTGCCCCGCAGCATGTGAGATCTTAGTTCCCCGACCAGGGATAGAACCCGTGTCCCGGGCATTGGAAGGGGGATTCTTAACCACTGGCCCACCAGAGATGTCCCGAGGGGTGTTATTTATTTAGGTCAGATAGGGCAGAGATTTTGCTGTGGGATGGGGCCTTAGAGAGAGGGTGGAGCCTATGCTTGGGGGCAGGGCCTAAGTTGTTGAAGAATTAGATCGGATCTCTATTAGCTGGTCTAGGTCAGGAATTAGGGCCCCAGGGAATTAATCATACTATCAGCTTCCACCTGTTGCCCTGTTTTTCAGGCCATCTCACATTCCCTGACCTCATGGGGCATTCCCCTGCCTCTGGGGTATATCCCTCCCCTTGCAGGGACCCCAGGCTGGGAGATCCTGTGTATTCCTGAGTGTGGGTGAGTCTGCAGCAGATCTAGCTTCCAGACCCTCTCCTAAGAGGAGTTCAAGAACACATGTTTACCGAGCACCTACTGGGTGCCAATTACTACTCTGGACACTGGAGAAAATTGGTGCCCATGCCACCTCCCTCAGGTGGCTTACATTTCAATGACTAGACAATAAGCAATAAACAAATAAGTAAACAATAAATAGGTAAACAAGCAAACAAGAGTATTAGCAAGAGTGATAGGGCTATGAAGGAAATAAAATGAGGTGATGGGATGATAAAAATGGTGGGACCCATCTGAGTTTTTTTTTTTTTTTGCCGCCTCTTTAGTCTCTAGAAGAGTCCTCTGGCTTTTTCCCCACCAACATTTATCATGAAGAATTTCAAACATACAGCAAAGTTGAAATAATTTTACAGTGAATACCCATATATCCATCACCTAGATTCTACCATTAACTTTTTTTTTTTGGCTGCGCCATGTGCCATGTGGGATCTTAGTTCCCTGATCGGGGATTGAACCTGTGCCCCCTGCATTGGAAGCTTGGAGTCTTAACCACTGGACTGGCAGGGAATTCCCTACCATTAACGTTTTGACTGTACTTGCTTTATCACATAGCCATCCATCTATCCATCCATTAATCAATTTTTATTTTTAAAGTATTTCAAAGTAATCTGCAGACATCAGGAGAATTGGTGGTGGTGGGGATGTAAATTGGTCATGGGAAAGAGATCTCTGAAGAGATTACATTTGAATTAAGAATTGAATGAAAAGATGGGATCAGCCATGGAAGGGGAAAACAGTGCAAAGGCCAAGGGGCTGGAATGAGGTGGTATGTTGGAGGAAGAGAAAATTCATTATTGAGGCTAAAAGACAAGTGTGGTCAGGGATTATGTCAAGGGGTGGGCAGGGGCCAGAGCTCACAGGGCCAGATATGCTCTGTGAGTGAGGCTGTCTCTGCCTGGGCTCAGGCTCTTTGTTTCTCCATCTCTGTATACCTTTGTCTCTCTTATTATTAACTTCTCACTGCCCCGCCCCCTTCTACTCCCGTCCATCCCAGGCCTGCCCTCACCCTCTTTCCCCTTCGCCTCCACCTTGTTCTGACATTTACCATCTGTGTGACCTTAGGCAAGTGACTAAACCTCTCTGTGGCTCAATTTTCTTCATCTGTAAAATGGGGATAATAATGCGACTTCCTCATCTGGCTGCTGTGAAGAGTGAATGGAGTCATATATGTGAAGCCCTTAGATCCACTCCTGGTACATAGTAGTGTTGGATACGTGTCCACTTTTGCTGTTGCTGTTATTATTCTCCCACATCTGTCCTCCCAGCCCTGGTCCTCCACATCCTGGCAGGGAGCACCAAATACCAGGGTGAGAGGTGGGGATGGTGCCTGGGTGGTGGTGGTAATGGTGATGGTGATGGTGAAATCTAAAGACTAGGGGGTGGGAGGTGGGATTGTGAGTGTCCCCAGGGGCACCTAACGGTTGTGAGTGGTTCACTGGAGCTTCACTACAGGGAGGTTCACTAGAGGGAAGCTCTGCAGAGATGCCCTTGATCTGGGGGCAGGGCAAGCTCCATGTGATGATGTGGCTAGGAAGAATTTAGGGAAGGGGTTTAGGGGAAGACCTTAGAATCCAAATGGGATTCAAAATGGGAGGGATTTGGGCCACCAGGAAGCTGGGGAATTGCAATAAGACAGATTTTGAGGGGAGGACTTGCTGGGTTTAGGGGCCAGTGAATATCTCAAAAAGAGGTGAAAAGTGGCCTGAGATACTCAGTGGGAGAAGGGCTGGGGGTCAGCTATTTGATAGGAGTTGGGCAAAGGGGTCTGAACAAGGAAGGAACAAGGCATTCTGGACTCCACAGAAGTCACAGGGAGGGGTAGAGGTCTTCAGGGTTCAAGAGAGAGAATAGGAATGGGGAGGAGGCTGGGTCCTCAGAAGGGCAGCATGGGTGAGGAGGAAGATCAAGAATCTGGGGCAAATTGGGCATTCTGTAAACCAAGGGCTGCCTTGGAGGGGAGGACGGTCTGGGATCTAATGGGGGTAATCAGGAACGTTTAGGGTCTCCCATGGGGGTAAGAGACATATTTGGGCCTCCTAGATGTTAGACGTGGTCTGGAGTTCCTATTGGGGGGCAGGGAATGGTTTGAGGTCGAGAGGTTAGAAGGACATAGAGGGTCCCCAGGAAGGAGTGGGATATGGTTTGTGGTCCTGAGTGGCTGTAGAACATGGTTTGGGTCCCCAAAGGGAGTAAGGCGCGATCTGGGGTCTCCCTGGATGTTGACATATAGTCTGAATCCTCTCTGGATGTTGGGGTGTGATCTAGGGGCCCTGAGTGATGGAGTGTGGTCTGGGGTCCACCTGAATGTTGGGGTATGACTTAAGGTCCCTGATGGGGGTGCTGTGGATCCCCTTGGATGCTGGGATGTGGTCTGGGGTCCCCTTAGATTTGGGGGTACAGACTAAGGTCCCTGATGGGTTTGGGGCAGAGTCTGAGGTCACCAAGGAGAGTAGGACATGATTTGTGGTCCTGGGTGGCTGAGGAACATGGTCTGGGTTCTCAAAGGAGGTAAGGCATGATCTGGAGTCCCCCTGGGCATTGGGACACGATCCGAGGTCTCCACTGGGGCTTCAAGGGTTCCCCATGCCAGTCGGGGCGTGGTCTGGTGGTCTCCGGGGAAGCCGGCAGGGCTGGAGGTGGGGCTGGGGAGGGGTTGGGGGCGGGCCGGCAGCTCCGCAGGGGAGAGGGGTCTGCAGCTGGCCCAGGGGCGGGGGGCCCGGGCGTGTGGCCGCCCCGCCGGGCCCCTCCGGTCGGCGTCCCCTCCACGCTTGCGGTGGTGGCGGCGGCGGGGCCCCGGCGGCGGGCGGTGCGGAGGGCGGAGCTCGGCGGCGGCTCGGGAGGGAGGGCGGGAGGCGGGAGGCGGGAGGGGGGCGGCCCCGCGGCACCGCGCCCCCCCCCCCCGCCC
>NW_006778738.1:66800-67347 GCF_000442215.2 Lipotes vexillifer | reverse complement strand
GCCGGTGTGAGCGCCGGTGTGAGCGTGCGAGCGTGTGTGTGTCCGCGGCGCTGCGGCGGGCCCGGCGTGCGCTCGCGCGGCCCTCTGTGTGCCCGGCGCCGGCGTGTGCGGCGCCCTGCTTGTGTGGCCATCCGGGTGTGTGCCGGGTGTCGAGCCGAGGTGCTGTGTCCTGCCGTGCGTGTGTGTCCCCCCGGGTGGCTGCCCCTCCTGCTGTGTGTCTGGGGGGCTGTCGCGTGCCCATCGGAGGGGCTGTGTGCAGGTGTGTGTGCGTGGGTTGTGTGCCCAGGTGTGGGTCCCCCACCCTACCCCCCCGCAGCTAGTGTCTTCGCGCGGCTAGCTGCGTTGGGTGTTTGTGTCCGGGTTGGATGTCCATCCCAGGATCTGTGTAGCCGGGTGTGACCGCTTGGGTGTCCATTTGTGCGTGTGTGTGTGTGTGTGTCTGCGGGTTGTATGTCTCCGAGGGTGTGTGTCTGTGCGTCCATGTCAGGTTCCCGGCGGGGGGCTGGGGCTCAGCGCCTCGTGGGACCAGGCCTCTGTGGGTTTGGGG
>NW_006778738.1:66439-66732 GCF_000442215.2 Lipotes vexillifer | reverse complement strand
CTTGGGGGAGACGGCCATGTCTTCCCCTTCCCGGTGGCTGGGTGGGGGGGATGGGCAGCCGGTAGGTGGACAGATGGAGGGATGAGAGGCCGAGGGATGGACAGATGGGCCCTAGGGGAGGGACGCAGACCCGGCCCTTTCCCACCCATCCCACCCCACTCCCTCACCGGCCAGATCTCCGCAGATGGGGCCGGAGTTGCCTGCATCCAGATAGCCAGGCTGAGGGACCTTTGGGCTGCTGGTGGGAGGATTGCCTTGGACCAATGCTCTACGACTCAGGCCCCCAACCCTCT
>NW_006778738.1:54338-66429 GCF_000442215.2 Lipotes vexillifer | reverse complement strand
GAACTCTGACCTGGCTGGGGAGGGGTTGTGCTGGGAGGGAGGGATGTTAGGATTTCTCTGGCCTGGGAAGTAGGTGGGGCGGGGGTGCCTCAGGGCTGGGA
Organism: Lipotes vexillifer; assembly: GCF_000442215.2. Classification (NCBI taxonomy): domain Eukaryota; kingdom Metazoa; phylum Chordata; class Mammalia; order Artiodactyla; family Lipotidae; genus Lipotes; species Lipotes vexillifer. The sequence goes on along the minus strand of NW_006778738.1, from coordinate 66,328 downwards.
GGCATGTGTGTCCATGACTGTGTGTGTGTGGGATTCTCTGCTTATCTGTTGACTGTGCCACTGTGGTTCAATATTTTGTGTGTATTTGTAAGTGTGTAAATCCCTCACAGGGCAGTTGTGTGAGCATGTCTGTTATGTGTGAATACCTGGGAGTGTCTGTGCAAAGGTGGATCTTTCTGTACCTGTGTGCTTGTTTGAGTATGTATCAGCCTTGTAAGTGTCTGTGCACGTTGTGGTTCTGTGTATGTGTGTGAGGTATGTATTCGCGAGTGTGTGCATTTGTGCATCTGTTGGTGTAGTAATGTATCAGCTTTGTGACCATGCATCATGGGGATATGTGAAGTTGCATGAGTGTGTTTGGGTATTTAAGAGCATGCACCTGTGTATCTTTGTGCGAGTGAGCATCTGTTATATGTGTGTGCCCCTGTGTGTTGGTGAGTGTGCAAGGGTAGATCTGTTATAGGTGCATGCACCTGGGGACACGTGGGTTTCAATGTTGTGTGTGTGCATCTGTGTGTGCGTGTACAAGGGAAAAGGCAATATTGTATGTGTGGTTGTGTGTTGGTGTGTCAGCCTTGAGGGTATGTGTCTATACTGTGAGTCCATTTTTGTGTTCACGTTGGTCTCTGGGGGTGGGGTTGTGTATGTTCAAATACATATATTCAGGATGATATGCGCACATGTGCCTGTGTCCTTGACACGAGGCTGACCCCACTTATGGGCCCAGTGAATTGGGGCCCATGTGGCATGACTTGTGGTATGCTGGGATCCATGGATACAAGTGTGCCCACATCCTGGACCAAGAGCCTGTTGAGGGCAGGGGGACCACAGATCATGCTGCTGTGTCCATGGAAATCCAGATGGAGAGTCGTGGGTTGTGGGCCCATGTGGGTTTTGGCATGTCCCCACATGTTAGTGTGACAGTGGTGTGATGGTGAAGATGAGAATCTCTGGTCCTCCCCCAGCTCCTGGTACTGTTCAGGTCTTTGAAGTTGGGGGACTGGGATGTGGATTCTGGAAGGAGGAGGCTGGGAGCCTAGAATCCTGGGTTTGAAGGAGGAGAGGGCTGGGGGGCCAGAGTCCTGTGTCTTGAGAAAGGAAGGAACTGAGACCTGGACTCTTGAATCTGAGGAAAGGGGAGTGTGGGGTTCTTAGCCTCTTGAGCCCCCAGAGGACAAAGGACAAAAGTCCTAGACTCTTGGGTTTTGGAGGGTGAACAGTCTTAGGCCCAGACTCCTTGGTTTCCAGAGATGACTTCCTGGGTCCACCTGAGACTATGCAGAATCTGCAGCAGGAGAGCTGAGAGAGTGATCACACCAGGGACTTCCTTGGCTGAGATGGTCTCTGAGGCAGGTCTCCGGAGAGGAGCCAGAAGAATGTTAACAGTGTGGTTTTGTTCCTTTGCAGGTACTGGCCCAGGCCCTGATTCCCTGAAGAGAGGTGAGTGGGGGTCCCACAGGCTGGGGAGAGAGATGTGGAGTGACTGGGCTTGTTCTGAGCCAGCTGGAGGCCTGGAACACTGCCTTGTATGGATTTCAGTGGCGGGGACCAGGTGCCCCCCAGGCTGGGGGGGTAGGGACAAGGTCAGGAACATCGTGTTTGGGTAAGGGCTCGAAAGAACCATGGCATGGGTGGTAGGTGGTGGTCTCAGACCTGGAGGCATCCCCTTTCAGGATGAGTCAAGTGGTCGGAAAAGGGAAGTTTCCACATATCAGTAAAGGATGCAAAAGGGTTTCCTGACGTGATATGACCCTGCATTTGGAGAGTGGCATGGATATGGTTTACCATTGTGTGTGTGTATGTGCATGTATGTGGGAAAATCTCCTGATACTCAGACCTGCTGGTGGTTGAGAAAAAGCCAGAGAAAACGATAATTTAACGCTAATAGCAACTAACATTTATATAGTGTTTACTCTGTCAGCAACTACTCTAAGCATGTTACAGTGTATTATCTCATCTAATCCTCACAATAATCCTGTGAGGCAGGTGCTATCATCCTTGTTTTACAGATGAACACACTGAGGCACAAAGAGAGGAAGTCACCTGATTAAAGTCACACAGCAGGGAATTGGGGTGTGAACCTGGAAAGTTTGGGGCCAGATTCTGTCCGGCAAGGCTGCACTGCCTCTCGATGAATGTTAGCTATTTTCAGTGTTATTATTACAGTTTCAACTTGAGTCCCACCCAAGCTGTGGGACTTCCCGTTGCTTAGATTGTGGTTCTGAGCCCTAGAGACCCTACTACCAAGCAGGTACAGAGCTGGGCCTCCTACCTTGGGAGCGCCACCTCCCAGGCCAGGGTTTTCTGTCCGATGTAGAGCAGTGTCCTGGAGGGAGTGCAAGACAAATTAGTGGGGGGCCTCAGAGATGGTGGGATGCCCTGGCTTTGCCTTTTTCTCTCTTCAGCCGCATCACCGTCTCCCTCAGTCTCTCTCTTTCTTCCCGTCTTTATCTGTCTCTATAACACTCTTACTTTCTCTTCCTGTCTCTCCCCCTCTCCATCTCTGTGTCTCGGTCTCTCTTTTCTGTGTGTGTCTCCTCCACCCAGTTTTTCTGTCTCTCTTTGCTTCAGTCTTACTGTCTCTTCACCTTTCTTTCAGATTCTTTCTCTTGTTATCTCTTTGTCTCTCTCTCTGAATCTGTCTCTCTGTAACTGCGAGTCCATCTCTCCCTCCCCCTCGTCTCTGTCTCTTGGTCCCTTCTCTGTGTCCACAGTCCCCCTCCCCATGGGCCGAAGGATCAAGGCCACATCAGGTCACAGGCCCCAAATGCAGATTCCTGGGAGGTGGGCCAGCAGGGACTGGGGCATGGGGTGGGGTGAAAAGTTTCAGGGACCCCCCCTTCCCATCCTTTTCTCTTCACCCCCCACCCACCCTGTGTTGTGATAGGAGTTGACATGTCGTGGGCTGCAGCTGCCGCAGGGGGAATCCCTGCCGGAAGGTTTTGCCTGGAGCAGAGGCACAGCCTGATTTTGTGTGTGTGTGAGTGTGTGTGTGTGTGTGTGTGTGTGTGTGTGTGTGTGTGTGTGTGTGTAGGCATATATGGGGCCTTGTGTTGTGCCCACTAATGTGAGCATGAAAGTCTGCCCCCTGTGTGGGAGCTCAGCAGAGCCCAGGATGAAACCAGCCTCAGAGAAAGACTTCTCAAGACTGAGCAGGGAGACTGATGTGTTTTTCTCAGCCTCTCCCACCTTCAGACCCCCTCTGCTACAGCCAGAGGTTGCGGGGGGTGTATTACCCTTAACATTTACTGAATACTTACTGTGTGCCAGGCCCGATGCTCAGTGACCCCTATGAGTGAGTTCACTGAACTCTTGCAGCAACCCAATGAAGACAGTACAATTATCAGACCATTTTACAAATCAGGAAATTATGGCCTAGTTAGGGAAAATCATTGGTTTGGGGTCACAGAGCTAGCAAGTTGGGGAAGCCAGGACTTGAACCTGAGTCTATTTGATCTAAAGCCCTTGCTCTTAATAATAGTGCACATTTCTATCTCTGGCACATATTGGACATGATGAAAATAATAATAATTATCCACTTACATGTATTGAACACATTTTATGTGCTGGGCACTGTTCTGAGTATACCATGCTCATTAATCCATTTAATCCTCACAGAGGTAAGGCCTGTTTTTATCTCCATTTTACAGATGAAGAAACCGAGATTCAGAGAGGTTCAGACACTTGCCCGAGGTCACACAGCTAGTAAGTGTCAGAGCTGGAATTTGAACCCAGGGAGTATGGCTTTGAAATCCATGACTTTAAGCCCTAGTCAGCAGTGATTTTTCAAAATATATCATGGGTAGTGGAAGACACAGGCTGGGCCAGATGACATCCCTCTGGTTGTGAGATTATAAGAGGTCTGGGAGCTCCTAGAAGAAGGGCAGAGGTGGGTAGGACACTCAGAGGTGGGGCAGTGGTAATTTACCAAGCAGCAATGGAAATACTGTTATCTATTAACAAGTGCATGCCAGCTGATGATCAGTCTTGTCACTGTTCTAAAGGACCCGCTTGTCAGGAAGGGAGGGATCTGGGTCGGACTCCTAGCAGGAAATCCCAGGGTGGCCAGGCTGGTGGTCAAGCCCTACGCCTGGGTGACCCTTCTCCTTCCTTGCAGATCTCACCTCCCACTCCTCCCGTCTTCCCCCTGCACCATGGCTCCGGGCCCCTTCTCCTCGGCGCTCCTCTCGCTGCCGCCTGCTGCCCTGCCCTTTCTGCTGCTTCTCTGGGCGGGGGCATCTCGAGGCCAGCCCTGCCCCGGCCGCTGCATCTGCCAGAACGTGGCGCCCACGCTGACCATGCTGTGCGCCAAGACCGGCTTGCTCTTTGTGCCTCCGGCCATCGACCGGCGCGTGGTGGAGCTGCGGCTCACCGACAACTTCATCGCGGCCGTCCGCCGCCGAGACTTCGCCAACATGACCAGCCTGGTGCACCTCACCCTCTCCCGGAACACCATCGGCCAGGTGGCGGCCGGCGCCTTTGCAGACCTCCGCGCCCTCCGCGCCCTGCACCTCGACAGCAACCGCTTGGCGGAGGTCCGGGGCGACCAGCTCCGCGGCTTGGGCAACCTCCGCCACCTGATCCTCGGCAATAACCAGATCCGCCGGGTGGAGTCGGCCGCTTTCGACGCCTTTCTCTCCACCGTGGAGGACCTGGATCTGTCCTACAACAACTTGGAGGCCCTGCCGTGGGAGGCCGTAGGCCAGATGGTGAACCTGAACACCCTCACGCTGGACCACAACCTGATTGACCACATCGCCGAAGGCACCTTCGTGCAGCTTCACAAACTGGTTCGCCTGGACATGACCTCCAACCGCCTGCATAAACTGCCCCCTGATGGGCTCTTCCTGAGGTCACAAGGCCCTGGGCCAAAGCCACCCACGCCGCTCACGGTCAGCTTCGGCGGCAACCCCCTGCACTGCAACTGCGAGCTGCTCTGGCTGCGGCGGCTGACGAGGGAGGATGACCTGGAGACGTGCGCCACCCCTGAGCACCTCACCGACCGCTACTTCTGGTCCATCCCCGAGGAGGAGTTCCTGTGTGAACCTCCATTGATCACTCGGCAGGCAGGCGGCCGGGCCCTGGTGGTGGAGGGCCAGGCGGTCAGCCTGCGGTGCCGTGCTGTGGGTGACCCTGAGCCAGTAGTGCATTGGGTGGCACCTGATGGGCGGTTGCTGGGGAACTCGAGCCGGACCCGGGTCCGGGGGGATGGGACACTGGATGTAACCATCACCACCTTGCGGGACAGTGGCACGTTCACTTGCATCGCCTCCAATGCCGCCGGGGAAGCCACGGCACCGGTGGAGGTGTGCGTGGTGCCTCTGCCTCTGATGGCGCCCCCACCGGCCGCCCCACCACCTCTCACCGAGCCTGGCTCCTCGGACATCGCCACACCTGGCCGACCTGGTGCCAATGAATCTGGGGCTGAGCGCCGGCTTGTGGCTGCCGAGCTCACCTCCAGCTCCGTGCTCATCCGCTGGCCAGCCCAGAGGCCCGTGCCTGGCATCCGCATGTACCAGGTCCAGTACAACAGCTCCGCAGATGACTCCCTTGTCTACAGGTGGGTGCTGCAGTCCCAGGACCTCCTCCCACCCCAGGGGCCCTCCCTCCCATCTGCCGGCTCACTAGGCCTTCTTGCTCAGCTGGGGTTCTAGATGGGTATGTAGAGTGGTCTCCGGCTCTCATTTGCCGTATTTTCTTCTCTCTCTCTTTCTGTCTTACTATCTTTGTGTTTTTTACTGTGCATTTCGCATATCTTCGTTTAGCACCCACATGAGCCAGACCAGGGCTGGGCACTGGAGTTATAACTGTGAATGCACCCAGCATGATCCCTGCTCTCACGGGGCTCATGGTCTACATCACTGCTCGCCAAAGGTGTCTGATTGTCTACCTTGTCAGTTAAACATTCTAGAGCATGAAATATACTCACACATATATATTTACAGTTACATTTATATTTGGAAATTATATACCAGTGCTACTGTATCAATACATTGGGTACATTATAGAAACAGAAAAGTATGAGAAAAAGATATAAATACAAATTATTTCCACCATCCATTGGGTTAGAAGCCATTGCCCCGGTGAGGACAGACACGTATGGTGTAGACAGATGTTAAAGAGTTACTTTCCCCCATCATCTGTTTTTCTCTTGTTCTCGCCATGTCTCTGTCTGTCTGTACCTTCTCTCCCTCCTGCCCTCATGAGGCACTAAGCCCCTGCTCTCTGCTAGGCCCTGAGCTGGGTGCAGGGAACACAGGGAGACCAAGAGAGCAGTCCCTGCCCTCAGGGACCTCATAGCCCAGAGGGAGGAGGCAGTACACGATGAATTAACAGCCTTGGCCTTGCGTTGCCTCTCCCGCTGGGTAGTTTTTGAGTGTGGCTCACAGCCACAGACCTGGCACACAGTGGGAGAGTTTGATAGGTGGTTGTGGACTCTGTGGACGTCTCTCCTTCATCCTGGCTCTGCCTCCCTTGGGCACACTGTAGAGTGCCCGCTGAATGCTTAATCCTGTGTTTGACTTCACTTGGGGGTGCCAGAGGGGGTGGAGCCATTTCCCCACCCGTGGGCAACCTCAGATCTTGGGGGTGCTCAGACCTGCACTGAGAAGTCTGCCTCTTGGGCTCCATCTTCACCTTGCCCAGTGTTCTCTTGGCCACGGTCCTGGCACACAGTAGGCACTTTCCCATTGTTGGTTGAATGAGTAGATGCCTCCCTTTTCTCTTGTCTCGGCCATCCTCATTTTCCTCTCTTTTTGAATCTGGTCACCAAACACTGAATAAATGCCTACTGCATGCCAGTTTCCATGCTGGGCCTGGGCCTACCAAGATGGATCAAACACTGGCCCAGTCTTACAAACATTAGGGCAAACAAATGAACAAAACAAAAACTTTTATAACGTTCTACCAAGGATTCTACTCCATTTGACCTTCCCAACTCCGCTGTGAGGCAGCCATGATCCCCCTCCCATTTTACAGACAGGAAAAGTGAGGCTCATTTGGGGGCAGTCACTTGCTCAAGGTCACACAGAAAGAGGCAGAGCCAGGATTCCAGTTCTTACCCTTCTAACACCTAATTCTGCCCTTTTTACACTGAACACATGTTTATCGAGCACCTACTGTTTGCCAGGCAGGGATTAGGGGAGATGGATAATACATTTCTGTAAACAGCTCTTGGTTTCTGTGACTCTCCACCTCTCTCTTTCTCTTTTCCTTCTCTCTCTAACCCATAGTCACTACATGATGGAGTGGAGGGAGGTTTACAGGTCCCCAGACCCTGCATGTATGCCGACGTTGGTGGCCCTCTGTCTCCAGCTGGGCAACAGACCCTGGGACTCTTCCATTCCCTGTAGGGCCACAGTTCCAATCCTCCGTCCCCCACAGCAGGCGCCTGTGCTACAGCACTGCAGGGGTTAACTTCCTCACTGCCGCCATGGGCGGAGGTGACAACCAACCAGAAGCCTGCTCTGCTGCTTGCTTGGGTCTTACAGCCAGTTAGAGACACATGAGCTCAAGCTTTCTTAAGGAGCCAGCCTCTGTCCTTGAAAAGGGGAGAGTCCCTAGCAACTGGTTATTTTGGGGGAAGGAGCGAAAGGAATCCAAGGCTCTTTGAGAAGGGATGATGAGAGGAAGAGGAAGACTTAGAGCCAGGGGCCCAAGGTTGGATGGGGTTGGGGGGGCAGTGGTCTGTGAAATGGCAGGCAGGGGGAGAGTCAGAGAGGTGGTTGGCCTTTATGAGGTGGTGAGGGCCTTACTTGAAGTCTTTCTGTGGGAGGACGGCTCTTGGTGGCGGTGGAACCTTCTGGAGGTGGAGGAACTGAGGTGGGTTTCAGGACCAGAAGATGGCCTGTGGAGATGGGGGCATGGCCTTTAGAGGAGGTGGCGCTCCTGCAGCATAGTCCCCACGCAGAAGAAGAGGCGGTTCTTGTCTCTGGTGACCCACTAAGAGCTTTGTGGGAGAGGAGAGCTTGCGAGATTGAGTGCATGCAAATCTATGTGGATGTGGCAGTCCCAGGTTAGCTGAGGCTGGACATGAAAGGGATGTGCCCAACAGAAGAGGGGCAAGGCCTAGCGGGAATGGCCTTATAGATGCGGAGGAGCACAGCTGGCAGGAGAGTGTGAGCCACAGCAAGGGTTACTGGCTAGCATCGTGTGGGACGCAAGCTGTTAGTGAAATCATTAAGTGCCAGGCTTTGGCTATGTTAACTCATCATACTTCACGTCATCTCTATGGAGTAGGAATTGTTAATACCCCCATTTGGGGGAAATGAGACACAGAGAGGTTAAGAAACTTGCCTGAGGTCACAGAGCTAGCAAGGAGCAGAAGAGAACTCAAACCCTGGCATCATGGCTCTCAGACTTTGTCAGCTTAACCACTTCTCTACACTGCTGCTCATTTGAGGGCAGGGGCCCATAGCAGGAAAGGAGCATGCTTTCTTGGCTACATTTGCCCCAAGTATGGATGAAACTTACCGGGGGGCATGATTTAGTGACTTCAGGCAGTATAGGGGCAGGGCATGCACAAAGTGGTTGCCTTTATTACCTGGACACGTGCGGGACATGCAAAGAGTGGACACGGTCCTAGGCACAGTAGGGGAACCATCTCCAGTGGACCGTTGTGGGGTGTGGCTTGGAAGGCACCTGTCAATCAGAAGGGAAGTGGCCTTTAGCCCTGGACCCTTAGTAGGTGGAAATATGTAGTTGAGGGGCTTGGAAATTGTCCCAGAAGATAGATGCAGCTACGAGATGTGTATAGCCAAGGATGTACAGATGAGGGGGAGTGGTCTGTATCATGGTTTCCCCGAAAGGACAAGAATGTGCAGAAGAGAGGAACTAGAAGAGCACCCATTGCCCCAGTAGGAGTAAGACGGGGTGTGAGGTGACCTCACTGTCCACTTGAGTGGGGGTGGGGCATGCAGGTAAGGGGGCGTGGCCTGTAGCATCCATCCCCTTAAAGGTGGGAATATGTAGATAAGAATGCTTGAATGGCATTTGTCCTAGTAGGAATGAGACACTGCTAGGGAGCATGCCCCTTGAGGGCAGGGCATAAAAACTGTAGCATTCCTCCCTGGCAGGGGTCAGGATATGTAGATGAGGGTAGATGAATGGCTAAAATTATCCTAGTAGGTGATGAGACACGGACAGGAGGTGGGTCTGAGGGTGGGGCATGCAGATAAGGGGCATGAGCTGTATCAAAGGTCCTGAGAGAGGGTAGGAATTTGTTGCTTGAATGGCTGCTGTTGTCCCAGTAGAGGGTGAGACACTGGTAGGGATGTATCCTTCGGTCCCCCCGGGTGGGACATGCAGCTGAAGCATCGTGGTTCGGAGTGGAGCTAACCCCGCGCTGATCCCGCCCCCTCCCGCAGGATGATCCCATCCACCAGCCAGACCTTCCTGGTGAATGATCTGGCAGCGGGCCGTGCCTACGACCTGTGCGTGCTGGCCGTCTACGACGATGGGGCCACAGCGCTGCCCGCCACCCGAGTGGTGGGCTGCGTGCAGTTTACCACGGCGGGGGATCCCGCGCCCTGCCGCCCACTGAGGGCCCATTTCTTGGGCGGCACCATGATCATCGCCATCGGGGGTGTCATTGTCGCCTCCGTCCTCGTTTTCATAGTTCTGCTCATGATCCGCTACAAGGTCTACGGCGATGGGGATGGCCGCCGAGTCAAGGGCACCTCCAGGTCGGCTCCGCGGGTCAGCCACGTGTGCTCTCAGACCAACGGCGCAGGCGCAGGCGCAACGCAAGCCCCGCCCCCGCCGGCGCAAGACCGCTACGAGGCGCTGCGCGAGGTGCAAGCTCCGGCTGCGGCGGTGGCCGTCGAGGCAAAGGCCGTGGCGGCCGACACGGCTTCCGCGGAACCGGAGGCGGTCCTTGGACGCTCCCTGGGCGGCTCAGCCACCTCGCTGTGCCTGCTGCCGTCCGAGGAAACCTCCGGGGAGGAGTCCCGGGCCGCGGCTGGCCCTCGGAGGAGCCGTTCTGGGGCCCTGGGACCGCTGGCTTCAGCGCCCCCCACTTTAGCTCTGGTTCCTGGGGGAGCCCCGGCCCGGCCGAGACCGCAGCAGCGCTATTCGTTTGACGGGGACTACGGGGCGCTCTTCCAGAGCCACAGTTACCCGCGCCGCGCCCGGCGGACAAAGCGCCACCGGTCCACGCCGCACCTGGACGGGGCCGGAGGGGGCGCGGCCGGGGAGGACGGAGACCTGGGGCTGGGCTCCGCCAGGGCGCGCCTGGCCTTTACCAGCACCGAGTGGATGCTGGAGAGTACCGTGTGAGCGGCTGGCGGGCGCCGGGATGCCTGGGTGCTGCGGACAAACGCCCAGCCGCCCGGACGCCGGGGCAGGACTCGGGGGACAAAGCGCGGAGCCAAGACGTCGGACTGCAGGGGAGGCGTGCCTTTCTCCTCCCTGGAGGGGGTGGGCGGCCTGGGCTGCGGCTCGAAGTCACGCCCCCGCGTTTAGGGGGGTTTGAGGGTGGGCCGCCGAGCTCCTCTCCCCCACAGACTTTAAGCCCCCCTCCTGCCCCTCCCCCCGCGCGCTCGCGGACCTCGCTGGAGCCGGTGCCTTACACAGCGAAGCGCGGGGAGGGGCAGGGCCCCCCGACACTGCAGCACTGAGACACGAGACCCCTCCCCCAGCCTGGGACCCGGGGCAGGGGCGAGGGACCCATTTCTTGTATCTGGCTGGACTAGATCCTATTCTGTTCCGCGGAGGCCTCCAAAGCCCCCACCCCCACCTCATTCAATTCCCTGGTCCCGTCGGGTCTGGCTTGGGGTGCCCCTTTCTCTGTTCCCTTCGTTTGTCTCTGTCCCGCCCTCTGTCGTCTCTGTCTTACGTCCTTCCCTGTTTGTCTCTTTATTTCTCTGTCCCAGTCATCTCTTCTCCCTCTGAACTCCCGTATTGCGTCCAGCCTCCTTGTCTCTCCAGATTATATCTCCCCAGTACACATTCTCCCGGGCAGGTCCCACTGGAAGGACCAGACTCTCCCCTATTCCTTCCTCTTAACCCCCAAATAAATCCCCACATGAACAAAATCCAAAACCAAATCCCCCTCCCTACCGGAGCCGGGACCCTCCGCCGCAGGAGAATTAAACATTTTTCTGTGTCTGAGGCCACTCTGCTGACCTCTGTGTGTGTCCATGTGTCTTGGGGAGGTTGAGGGCGAGGGTGACCTAGATTACAGCGTAAGGGCTCTTAAGTGAGACTGAAGGTAGGACAGCTAACTGGGCCCAGGAAGATTTGCAGACAGTTTCCTACCCTCTGAGAGACTTAGAGGTGGGGAATAATATGTCAAAAACAAAACAAACAAACAAAACCCCAAAGGCACAAACAATAGCTAAACCAAGCACTTAATTCGTTTAATCCTCACAACAGCCCTAGGACATCAGTACCATTATCCCATTTTATAGATGAGTAAATTGAGGCCCAGAAGTAAAGTAACTTGACCCAGGTCACATAACCAGAAGGTGGCAAAATTGGGTTTTAAAAAGGCAGGCAGTTTTCTGAGTCTTTAGTGCTGAGCAGCTAGGAAATATTCATTCTACACATAGGCATTGTGCTGAGCACAGCTCATCTCGGACGGCTGTTGGAGGCAGATGCATTTGGTCCCATTTTACAGACAGGAATCTGCACCCGAGAGCGGTGAAGTCACGTGCCCGAGGCTCCCCTGGTGAAGAAATTGGAGACTTGGCAGTTTGACCTCAGTATCTGTTCCTCACCACTACCAAATGTAGCCTGTGATGTCTGTGTCTGGAGGCTGGGCAATGGCCCCAAGGACCTTAGTTAGCTGAGCATGGGTATCCAAAGCCAGCCTAGTGGGGGAGGGGACGAGGGAAAGGGCTCATTGGTCATGCTGTCTGGAATCTGAGGGCTCTTAGGTAGAGAAGGGGTCTGCTTAGGGCGCAGGGCTTGGTGTGGGGAGGGGAGTTTCTCAGGTGAGGGTGTGGGCTGTGGCTGGGGAAGGGAAGTTGTTTTGGCCGGTTGCAGTGAAA
>NW_006778738.1:37097-53509 GCF_000442215.2 Lipotes vexillifer | reverse complement strand
CCGGTGGGCCCTGCAGTGAAATCTCTTTCCCAATCCTGGGAAAGAAGGAAGAAGGCCTCATGCCAGCCAGGGGCCTCCTGAGGCCTGGGGAGGAGGAGAGAAAGACAGAAATAGAAACAGAGCAGGAGGGAGGGGAATGGATCTGGGCAGACAGGGTGGTAGGCAGCAAGGACAGAGGCACCAGAGGATCACAGGCCAGAATCACCCAGTGGCCTAGCCACACTCATCTATCTCAGTCGTCACGACTCCTGGATACTGAGGGCTTCCCACACACCAGGCACTGTGCTCACAAACCCTCCCTGATGCATGAATAAAGAGTGTGCAGCTCAGCCCCTGGCACACAGCACTCACAAAATGGACTTAAGACAGTAAGCATGATTACATCTACACTCTACAACAGATGTGTGCGGTGTGTGCACCCTCTTATTTATTTTTGGATAGGTAAGAAGTGGGTTTACTTAGAAACACGCTCCACAGACAGAGTGTGGGCCATCTCAGAAGGCAAGAGGCCTTGTGTACCCTCTTTTTTTAGATAAGAAAACTGAAGTTCAGAGAGGTAAGGACTTGCCCAAGATCATGCAGGCAGTAAACGGCAGAGCCATGATTGGAAAGTTTACTGCCTCCAAATCCTGCACACCTAACCATCTGACTATATTGTCTCTGATCCACCTGGTAAAGCTTTCTTGAGCATGTACTATGTACCTGGCCCTGTGCAGGGGATACAACAGTGAACAAAATAGACAAAACGAGAAACTCCTGCCCCATGGAGCAAGGAGACAGTAATCAAGCAAGTAAATAATGAGTGTCTGGTAGTGAATAAGTGTCATGTTGAGAATGAAAACAGGATGCTGGGATGGGATGACTGAGAGGCTTACTTTAGGTTAGAAGGTCAAGGAAGGTGATGTTGGAGCTGAAGAAATCCATTGTGGGATGAGCCAGGGAAGAGCATTGCTGGCAAAGAGAAGAGCATGCACAAAGCCCCTGAGGCAGGAGTGTGCTTGGTGTGTTGGAGGTATAGCGTGTCTGGACTGGAATAAGGGGGAGAGTGAGAGGAGAGCAGGTGGGAGAGGCAAGCAGGGAGCAGGTTCTGCAGAGTCTTGTGGGCTGTGGTCAAAGGTAAAGATTTTATTCTCGGAGCTGTGGGAAGCCAGTGCAGTGTTTTCAGCTGGGGCAGTATATGGCCTGATTTCCATGGAGAATCCAGCTTTGAGCAGGGTGTGCCTGTCTTCAAAACAAAATCAGGAACCACCACCTCAGAACTTGGCATCCACCCATCGGCATATTTGGGACCCACATGGTCCCTGGTTCAGCCCTTTGGATGACAGCCATCACCTTCCTTCCCCTCTAACTTCAGGCCTTTCATTTAACAGAGAAGTATTTATCAATGCCAATGACATGCTTGGTTTTGTTTTTTCCCCAAATTGAGAGCTTTAAACCCAAGAACAGGTACATTAGTGAGAGAGGGCATGGTATCATTCGAGGGGAGTATTGGAACATGTGCTCTGTGCCCTGGCCCTGTGATGGGCACTGGTGACCCAGCAGTGACCAATTGGTCAACAGTGACCCACTGACCAAGACAGCTCCAGTTCCTACCCTCTTGGAGCTCAGGCAGACAGATGGCAATAGGGCTGCGGTGGGAGAAACATGAAGCCTATCAGAGCCCAGAAGAGCTGCCTGACCCCTGCCTGGAGGTTCAGGGAAGTGTGTTAGAGTCTTGGTAGCAAGTGACAGGAAGTCAGCTTAACTGGATTAAGTGTAAAAAGTGTGCATTTGTTGGCTCATGTAGCTAGGAAGGAGACAATCAAGGGTAAAGCTACCAGGAACTTGGCCTTAGAGACTGGAACCCAGGCTCAACTCCATCATGACACTCTTCCCATTCATTTCTCTTCTCCGCTTGTCTCAACTCAGATTTATCCCCTTCAACTGCATGTAGTAGGGAAAAATGGCCATTTATTTACAGACACAGACTCAATCCTTCTAGCCCAGAGGTAAAATGGCAAAATCTCCAGTCCTAAATGAAAAAAAAAATCCCAGGTAAGGGCTCTGATTGGCCTGACTGGGGACACATGCCACCCCTGCATTGATTGTGATATCCAAAGGAATGGAATGTTTTGACTGGCCAGGTTGGGGTCACATGTCCAGATCGTTTGGCCTGGGGAAGGGGGAGGTGCTAAAAATATTAGGGTGAACCATATGAAATTGCCAGTTTTGTAGGTTAGAAATGGCAGAACATTGGCAATTTTATATGGCTGAACCTAAATAGTCACTGGAAAAGTGGGATGGGAAAACTTGTTGGGCATATAAAAGCAATAGAAACCCCAGTGCTCCACTCCGAAGGATTTTGTTTTTGTTTTTGCGGTACGCGGGCCTCTCACTGCCGTGGCCTCTCCCGTTGCGGAGCACAGGCTCCAGACGCGCAGGCCCAGCGGCCATAGCTCACGGGCCGAGCCGCTCCGCGGCACGTGGGATCCTTGCGGACCGGGTCACGAACCCGCGTCCCCTGCATCGGCAGGCGGACTCCCAACCACCACGCCACCAGGGAAGCCCACTCAGAAGGCTTTTTGGTGGAGGAAGTGATATTACTGAGACATAGGGAATGAGTGGAAATTAGATGAAGACGTGGTAGTGGTGGGAGAGTAGTGGGGACATGTCCCAAGCAGAGGGAACAGCTTATGCAAAGGCTGTCATGAGGGAGGCAAGGGAAGACTGGTCACTTTACTCTGGAGATGGAGTGCTCTGACTGGGCACACCTGAGCCTTGTGTTCAACCAATGAGGGAATGGGAAAGGGGGATCATGCCCCAAAGGAAAATTGAGAAGCTTTACCAGGTGAAATGGATGCTGGGCAGGCAAACCAAAGTATATCCAGTTCAAAATTTCTTTGTTAGGCCTTGGCATCTCCGAGCAGAGGTTTGCAACCTTGTTTCAATTACATCAGTCATACTGAAAAGGGGTATATGCCTGAACTCAGACATGTCCTACATTATTCAAATTTTTATTATCAAATAATCGGTCTCTTTCTCTGGGTTCTTTGCTGGGCGTACAGAGATGGATTTTTGAGGATACATTTGGCTGAAGAAACAAAACCCAATCAACATGACTCAAGATATTTGGTTATCTCATTTAATATGTCTGGAGTTGGGAGTTTGGAGCTGTTAATGCAACAGCTTATTGATATCACCAATGACCCATTCTCCTACTATTTTGTTCCACCTTCCTTAGAAGAATAGTTTCATATTCTAGGCTTGCTGCCTCATTGGCCACCACAGCTCCAGGTCTCTCATCTTTATACCAATGAACTAAGCAGGAAGGAAGGGAACAAATGGAAGAGTTTTCTTTGTGTTACGGAAGAAAAACATCCGAAAATAATCAAAATAACAGCAATAAACGCATATATGGGGCTTAACCTGTGCCAAGAATTATTTTCAATTCTTTACATAAATTAACTCACTTAAGAGGCCCTTTAGTCTCATGGCCACTCCAAACTGCAGAGGCAAGTGATCCACACTGGGCCTTGTCCAATTTCGTGACCCACAGAATCTGCGAGCATAATAAGATAGTTGTTGTTTTACTCCACTAAGTTTGGGGTGTTTGTTATGACTTCGAGCATATTGTTTGTGTGAAAGCTGGAGCCATGGCTGCTGTCTTGAGACCATGAGGTAGCCAGAGTAAGAATCAGTCAACAGAAATGGAAAGAACCTGGTTCCCCAATGACATTGTTGAATGAATGAATGAATGAGTTTTGGAGCTGCCCTGCCAATGCACTTTTTACTGTGACATCATAAATTCATTTTTGTTCTACCCATTTGAGTTGGGTTTCTGACACATTATAGGATAAAGCATCCTGACTGATATAGACTTCCATCTGTCCTAGGTACATATGGAAAAGAGAGATATACAGTTCACACAGACAGGGAGAGATATAAAAACATGTGCATAAATACACACACACACACACACACACACACGGGCATGAATATGCTGTTATACATCTTCAGTTGGACTTAGGTTTGGGCAGATACTCACTTGGATGCATATACATACACAGTCACAGAAGTCAGGCACACGCAAATATATGCAACCTGTCATGAATTTTGCCTGCACTACACAGACATCCACAGTCACAGACCCACAGTCACACACACACACACACACACACACACACACACACACTCAAAGATTCACTTATTGCAGAAGATTCCAATTCCTTACTGTTTATTTCTGCATATTATATAAAAGTGGAAAAATAAACATTTCTTTCAGGTCTTAGTCAGGGCTGCAGGGGTGAGAAGAAATAACTTAAGGCAGGGCTGGGGTTAGTGCATAAATAAGGTCTGGGCTCCCAGATGGGCTGGGGTAGGTCCCAGTGCTCAGATGCACAGGTCTCCTCTGGCAGCACAAGAGCAGGTGGAAGAGGATGAATGTGACAGAGGCCTTGGGGCCATCTTGAAACTCCTGTGGGAGAGACGAGAAGGTGGTTTCCCATTGCCCAGGCGTCAGCCTCCTCCTTACCCAGGGCCCAGGCATCCACCCTCTTCCCCGGTCACTCACCTTGTTTGGGGCCTCCTGGAGCCGATGCAGCCAGTACTGGAAGTGGCTCCTGGGGCCTGGAGCCTGCTGTGGGCTGAGCCTGGACCTGAGAACAGAGGAAGGTGGTGTGTGAGGCAGGGCCTGGGACACAGGGGCACATACAGGTGGCCAGAGCCCAGACACGGCCCGGGTGCCCCGAGCACTCACACAGGCCTGGAGCTTGGAGTGGATGTGCTGCAGCGTGTGAAGTGGCTGGTCTGGGATGTGATCCAGGGATGAGTTAGCCACCGTCCCCAGGACCCTTCAGTGTCAGAGCCAGCTCCGCCTCCAAGGCTGTGGGGTGCTCCTACACCTGAGGAGAGGTGAGAGAGAACAGGTGAGGTGGAAAGGTGAGGAAGGATAGGCAATAAGGCCCAGTTAAGTGGGGACAGGTGATGGGACAGGTAAGAGAGAGACAGGAGAGGGGAACACATGAGGAAGGCGGCAGATGAAGGGGATACAGGTGAGACAGAATGATAAGGGAAGGAAAAGTGAGGGAGCAGGTGAAAAAGTGAAATGGGGACAAATGAAAAGTGACTCATGAGGGAGGTCACAGAGGTCTGAAGAACGGGGATGGGAACGGGTGAGAAGAGAACCGTTTGGGGAGGTAGGTGAGCGTGGGACAGTTGGCTGCATAGGTGAGAAGTGTGGAGGAAGGAGGAATGTTTGCTGGGAAAAGATCAGCGGAGGAAGATGACAAGGGACAGAGAGGTGAGAGCGTGGGGAGGGCAGGTGAGAGGGGAAGAGGGAATCAGTGTTGAGAGTAGATGGTGACAAGGTGGGCAGGGCAAGGGGCACAGGCTGGGGACAGAGTCGGGAGAGAAGAGAGAAGTGAGAAGGAACAAGGTAAGAGTGCAGGTGAGAGGGACAGGTCGGGGAGATAGGGAAGTGAGGACAGGCAGAGAGATGATAAAAAGGAACCCAGGGGAGGGACAGGGTCAAGGGAGCAGTTGGGGAGGCACAGGGGCCCAGGACAGAGGAGGAGAGACCAGAGAGAGGGAAGCACAGGTGAGATAAAGGACATCAGGGGCCGCCTGCAAAGCCAGAGGAGCGGGGCCAGGTGAGGGCAGGTGGGCCTGACTCTCCCAACTCACCTGCAGCTGCTTCAGGTCCCGGGTCCTGGGGAAGAGGAGGGAGCTGCAGTTCCAGTCCTTCTGCAAGAGCGACACTGCTCAGAGAGCAAGGTCAGGTTCAACCCACAACGGGAGGGACAGAGGCTAGCAGCAAGGATGAAGGTCTAGCAGAAGGGCTTGAGTTTAATCCACAGCAGAGAGAACAGATGTTAGTCATAGCCGAAAAGCTAGAGGCTAGCCCATGTAGCAGGAGGATAGAGGTTAGGCCAACAGTAGCGGGCAGCAGCATGGCTACGGTAGAAGGGGTAGAGGTGAGCCCATAACAGGGACTTACCAAGGCATCTTTGGCTTTTTTTTTTTGGCCGCACCCCGCGGCTTGTGGGATCTTAGTTCCCTGACCAGAGATCGAACCCGGGCCTGGCAGTGAGAGCGTGGAGCCCTGACCACTGGACTGCCAGGGAATTTCCATTCTTGGCTTTCTTGAAGGCCACCAGCTCGCTTGGCAGCAGAGATTTGAACATGCCAATGTCGAAGGCCTTCCTGGTTGTGGTGGGGACAGGACATGCTCTGGCCAAGCCCAGCCCCATGGTCGTCACCAGAACTAGGGTCAAGTCTGCAGCCATGGTCAAATCGCAAATTGCTTCCCCAGCTGCCTGGCTCGGCTTTTTAGCCAGGCTAAATGCGCAACCCTGGCTGAGGGCTTTGACTTTAAAAGGCATGAGTGGATGGGGCCAGCTGCTAAGCCAGGTGAGTTGACAGGTATGGGTGGGACCAGGTGAGCTCAGAGCTATGCCCAGAAGGAAAGAGAAACGGAAATCCCAGGAGGGAGCCTGAGAAGTTCCTGAACCTAGTTTAGGAAACCCTGGGATGTTGGGGAGCCCCTGACTGAGGCTGAGGCAGGAAGAGAAATGGGAAACTGTCACAGCAGGGCAGGGGCTGGGGCGGGGCGTGTGTGGGCGGGGCGTGTGTGGGCGGGGCTGCTGGAGCAGCAGAGAGGGAGCTTCCTCCACTGGTTTAAGCGTGTTCCACGAACTCATTCATATTAGGCTCCGAACATTCCCGTGAGTAGTTATTTTTATGATCACCCCCCGTTTTACCAGTGAAGGAACTAGAGCACAGGAGGGTAAAGTGACTTAACCTGAGGTCCCACAGGTGTTTAATGGCAGAGCTGGGGTTTGAATGGAATCCCATGCAATTACTCCCTATTCTGTGTACAGCCAAAGCAGAAGATGGGAACCTCTGGGACTCACAGACGTCCAGCTTTCCTTTCTCTCCCTCTGGGTAGCGTGAAAGGCTAGGAAGTTCCTCGTCTGCGGGGCAAGAGCACGTGCTGGGGACTGGAGGGGCTGCCTGGAAAGAAGGCAGTGAGTAGGGCTTCGAGAAGGCAGGCAGAGTCTGGTTGCTTTTCTGTCATGATCCCCTGCGGTGATAATCATTGTGTAGCGAGAAGGGAATTGCTCTGATGTACTGGCACTTCACATTTTTCATTCCTTTATTTTTTTCTTGGCCCTTAGGTGCAGAAAGATACTAATCATACTCTTTGGATCATCATATAGAATCACAATTGGCCCATGAAAGACGCTCTAAGGTTTTACCCCCAGCCTCATGCCCAATCCCTATCCCATCCCTCCCCTTCACAGACACCCACTTTAATGTGCTTGATACATAGCTGCGAAGATATATCTTTATACTTTGTGATTTTGTGTGTGTATATGTCTTCAATTTACATAAATGGGATTGGGCTATAAATCTTGTTCTGTTTCTTCCCCCTCTTTTTTTGGGGGGGGGTGTACGCGGGCCTCTCACTGTTGTGGTCTCTCCCGTTGCGGAGCACAGGCTCCGGGCGTGCAGGCTCAGCGGCCATGGCTCACGGGCCCAGCCGCTCCGTGGCACGTGGGATCTTCCCGGACCGGGGCACGAACCCGTGTCCCCTGCATCAGCAGACGGACTCTCAACCACTGTGCCACCAGAAAAGCCCATCCCCCCCCTTTTATTTTAAAAAAACAAATTAACAGTATGTTTCTGAGGTCTCTGCATGTAGTGGTGTACATCAATCTCTCTGTTTCTTTTTTTTTTTAAATAAATTTATTTATTTTATTTTTGGCTGCGTTGGGTCTTCGTTGCTGTGCGCGGGCTTTCTCTGGTTGTGGCGAACGGGGGCTACTCTCCATTGCGGTGCGCGGGCTTCTCACTGCGGTGGCTTCTCTTGTTGAGAAGCATGGGATCTAGGCTCGTGGGCTTCAGTAGTTGCAGCACGCAGGCTCAGTAGTTGTGGCTCGCGGGCTCTAGAGCGCAGGCTCAGTAGTTGTGGCTCATGGGCTTAGTTGCCCCACGCCATGTGGGATCTTCCCGGACCAGGGCTCGAACCCATGTCCCCTGCATTGGCAAGCGGATTCCCAACCACTGCGCCACCAGGGAAACCCCACGAAACCCCCAAGCTCTCTGCTGTGTTGTATTCCATGGTGTGCCAACAGCACGCCTTCACTTATTTATTCCTCCAGTGATGGACATTTATTTTGCCTCCAGCTCCCTATCACCATAAGGCTCACACACATCCTCTCTGCGGGAGGTTTTCTAGGCTGCTGTAGCCCCAAGCGGGTGCCCCCACCATATTGCTTCAGCTCATTTTCTCTCTCACTTGTACATCTGGTTCCCACACGTGCTGACAGCTTCCCACGTCATGTGCCCGTATCTTTCTGCTTCTCCATCTGAGGTCTTTCTCCTGTGGGCATGCAGAACAGACTGGAAGTGCCAGGATTAATTCCCCATGGGCAATCTTCAACCAGCAAGGGTCAGGAGTTTGTGACTAAATACTTTTGCTTCCCTTTTCCTCAGTGAGTCAATTCTGAGATATGTTCTACACGATTTCTCAACTCCTTAGAGGGTCCTGGGTACCAATGAGCTCTAGTTGTTCACAGTGGTCACCCTTTCGGGGCTGGGACTAGGGTGAGGAAACAAGGTGTCTAGGGTGCAAAATTTAAGGAGCCAGCCCCCCTCAGTTTCAGGTAAGCGCCCTAGGTGCCTCACTTGACTCACTCTAGTCCACACTCTGCACCATTTATTGGCTTTTCCCCTCTTTCTTTAAAAAAATTAAAAAAAAATTGTGGGCTGTGCCTTGCAGCTTGTGGGATCTCAGGCCCCCGACCAGGGATTGAACCCGGGGCCATGGCAGTGACAGCACCAAATCCCAACTACTAGGCCACCAGGGAACTCCCAGCTTTTCTCTCTTTCAGTCCCAATTTTCCCACTCACTTGTATTTCCTGGGGATACCTCCCAGATAAACTACCTATACTCTTTGCTCAGGTCATGCTTTGGGGAGATCCCAAACTAAATCCTGATCCCTATTCAGGAGTAAGATTTCTGAGGCAGGGGGCACACCTGTGCTTATATTGTCTAGTTAGCACCATTCCGTAGAACTTTCTGCAATGATGGAAGGGTTCTATATCTGTAATGTCCAATACAGGAGTTACTAGCCACATGTGGCTGTTGAGTACTTAAAATTTGGCTAGTGTGTTGGAGGAACTGAATTTTCAATTTCTTTTTTTCCCTTAATATAAATGTAATTGCTATATGTGGCTGGTGGCTTCCATAATGGGCAGTGCAGTTCTAAATACTCATCTTGTTCTCCCAAATAGTTGCACCTGCTTCACTCCCTTTGGAGGTGCTCAAGAGATCCTGTATCCCTGCAATAGGGTGGCCTCCTCAACACCTAGCTCTGACTTAGATGATGAGGTCCTAGACTTTGACTATGAACCTGATGCAACATAGATGAGACTTTTGAGGTTGAGGATAGAGGTGAGTGAATTTTGCATGTGGAAGGAATGTAAATATTTCATGGCCAGAAAGCAGACTGTAGTAGTTTCAAAACATGTCCTCAAAAACTTTGACCCTTTCCCCACCGAGAAGTGGGTCCGTCCCCTTCCCTTCAATCTGGGTTGACCTTTGTTGGGCTGTGCCCGGCAGGCCTGCAAGCCCTGTACTTGCCCAGCCTCAAGGTCAAAGAAAGAGCCCAGAGTCAGTGACAGAGACATCAATGGTTTAATGGATGGGGGGATCTTACATTTCTGAAGCAAGGTCTTGGAGTGACACCCCACCGGCTGTGGCAGACAGTGGGCAGGACATGGTGGTAGCAGTATTCGCTATGGGCGTTTGGGAGGGAGGTTACCAGTTAGAGGGGGGAACTGTTGTCAGGTTGGCTCACCGGTTACCAGGGAAAAGAGCAGAGGAGCATGGCCCCTCACCACCCCTCGGATAAGCTGTCTTGGTGGAGACATTCTGATCTAGAGATTAGAACAATCACTAGCTGGGGCTGGAGGCAAGTCTGTAGGTGTTTACTGATTAAGCTCTATGATTTACAGGAAGGGTCAGTCATGTGAGTAAGGTGTAGGTGAAGCAGGGACTGGTCAAGCAGGGGATGTACAGAGAGCAAGAGAACAGCCATCTTGGGTGGCCTTATCATACAACCTAGTGGCTCACGTGTAACCATAGGTGCTGCATGACCTCTGGGTCTAAGTCAGAAAAGACTTAGGTAGCTTCTGTGTGGTTCTTTCTCTCTCTCTTTCTCTCTCTCTTTTTTTTTTGCCATGCCGCAGGGCATGTGGGATCTTAATTCCCCAACCAGGGATCAAACCCATGCCCCCTGCAGTGGAAACGCAGAGTCTTAAGCACTGGACCGCCAGGGAAGTCCCTGCATGTTTCTCTTGAGAATCTCTCTCTGGGGAAGGCCAGCTGCCATGTGAAAAGGATGAATAACCCGAGACCACCATGCTCCCACCTTCACTCAGCATCAACTGCCAGCCATGTGAATGAGACATCTCGGACATCCAGCCCAGCTCTCAGAACCCCCAGACTATGGTTGGGGCTCTATCATCTCTAATCCCCACCCCACCAAGGACTCTACCCAGCCATTTTTACTCTACTGTTCCCAGGCCTCTGTGGCCCAGAGAACAAAATAATTATATATGCATACATACATTCATACATATACAATCTCCCCTTTTATATACAAATGGATATATATATATATATATACACACACACACATATATATACATACATGCATACATACATACATACATACATACATATCTGGTTACAATTACTATGAAACAAATTATCCAAAACTCCAAAAAATGTGATTCAGCCACTGTACAAGGTGACCAGCACTGGGAATGTATAAACAGAGCTCTGATTATTGCTCTGGCAGTAACATTTTAAGAAAGGAATTAGAGCCTCATATTATAATCCTCCAAATATCCAGGATACAAAAGAAAATAATTAATTATACTTGATATCTCAAGAATCAGGAAAATCTTAAACAGAATGGGAAAAACCAATATGTAGATACCAACACCAAGATGATGCAGATATTAGAATTATTTGACAAGAATTTTAAAGTAACTATTGTAAAAATGCTTCAAGGAGCAATCATGAACACTCTTGAAACAAATTAAAAAATAGAAAGTCTCAGCAAAGAAATAAAAGACGTAAAGAACTGAATGGAGGGACTTCCCTGGTGGTGCAGTGGTTAAGAATCTGCCTGCCAATGCAGGGGACACAGGTTCGAGCCCTGGTCCGGGAGCAGCTAAGCCCGTGTGCCGCAACTACTGATCCTGTGCTCTAGAGCCTGTGAGCCACAACCACTGAGCCCGTGTGCCACAACTACTGAAGCCCACGCACCTAGAGCCTGTGCTCCGCAACAAGAGAAGCCACCACAGTGAGAAGCCCATGCACTGCAAAAAAGAGTAGCTCCCGCTCGCCCCAACTAGAGAAAGCTGGTGCGCAGCAACAAAGACCCAACACAGCCAAAAATAAATAAATAAATAAATTTATATTAAAAAAAAAAAGAACTGAATGGAAATTATTGAATTGAAAAATACAATACTTGAAATAAAACTCACTGGAAGGGGTAAATAGAAAATGAAGATGAGAGAGAGAAGAATCAGTGATCTTCATAATAGACCAATAGAAATTATCCACTTTGCACAACAGAGAGTAAACAGACTGAAGTCCAAACAAAAGAGAAGTAGATTTTTAAAAATTAAAAGGGAGCTTTTGGGACAAAGGGAGCCTCAGGGACCTTTGGGGCAATAAAAAATGATCTAATATTCACATCATTGAAGTTCCAGAAGAAAAACAGAAAGAAACTGGGTCTGAAAAAAAGTTTTGAAGAAATAATGGCTAAAAATATCCCATACTTGGCAAACTATATAAACCTACAAATTCAAGAAGCTGAATAACCCTTAAACAGGATAAATAAAAGAAATCCAAATCTAGGAACATCATAAAAACACTTCTGAAAACTAAGGACAAAGAAACTTGAAAGGAGCCAGAGAGAAAAGATGCATTACATTTTATAGGGGGACAATAATTTGATTGACAATGGATTGCTCTTTAGAAACCATAGAGGCCAGGAGAAAGTGACCCATTTTTCAAACGCTGTAATAAAAGAACTGTCAACCCAGATTTCTTTATCCAGTGAAAAATATTCTTTAAGAAAGGATATGGGACTTCCCTGATGGCTCAGTGGTTAAGAATCCTCCTGCCAATTCAGGGGACATGGGTTCGAGCCCTGGTCTGGGAAGATTCCATATACCGTGGAGGAACTAAGTCCATGTGCCACAACTACTGAGCCTGTGTGTCACAACTACTGAAGCCCGTGTGCCCAGAGCCCGTGCTCCACAATAAGAGAAGCCACTGCAATGAGAAGCCCACGCAACGCAATGAAGAGTAGCTCCCACTCGCCGAAACTAGAGAAAGCCCATGTGCAGCAACGAAGACCCAACACGGCCAAAAATAAATAAATAAAATAAATAAATAATTTTAAAGAAGTAAATGGATGGAAAAAGATATAACAATCAATAGAAAGCTGGAGTGCCAATAGAAATACTAGATAAAGTAGGCTTTAGGAAATTATCAGAGACAGAGAAGGACATTACATAATGATAATAGGGTCAATGTACCAAGGAGATAAAACAATCTTAAAAGTGTATACACCAAATAACAGAGCTTCAAAGTACAGAGCTTAGGCAAAAATCAACAGAATAGAAAGGAGAAATAGAAAAATGCACAGTTACAGTTGGGTACTTCAATGTCTCTCTCTCAGAATGACTAGACACAAAAATCAGCAAGGATATAACAGACTGAACAGCATCATCAACCAACAGGATCTAATTGACATTTGTAGGACATTTCACCCAACAACTGCAGAATATATACTCTATTAAAGGGCACATGGAACATTAAACAAGATAGACCATCTCCCAGGTTATAAAACCAACCTCAACAAATTCAAAAGAATTAAAATAATGTAGAATATATTCTCTGGGTACAATGGAATCAAACTGGAAATCAATACAGAAAGCAGGACATTTTTCAAACACTTGGAAATGAAACAATGCACTACACTACTGAACAATCCATGGGTCAAAGAAGAACTCTCAAGGCAAATAAAAAATACACTGAACGGAATGAAAATGAAAATACACCATATAAAAATATGTGAGATACAGCTAATGCAGTGCACAGAGCAAAATTTGTAGCCTTAAATGCTTATATTTGAAAAATATTTTCTCAAATCAACAATCTAAGCATCCTCAAGAAACTAGAAAAAGAAGAGAAAAATAAACCCAAGCAAACAGAAGGAAATAAATAAGAAAAATAAGAACAGAAGTTAATAAAATAACCAGCAAAACAGTAAGGACAAGCAATAAAACAAAAAGCTGTTTCTTTGAAAATATTGTAAAACTGATAAACTTTTAGCAAGACTGAAGAATAAAAAGAGAAGACACAAATGACCACTATCATGAATGAAAGGAGGTATCACTATATACCTCATAGACATTAAAATAGAAATAAGGGAAATAAGGGAATACTACAAGCAATTCTATGCATATACATTCAACAACTTAGACAAAAAGGACAAATTCCTTAAAACCCACAAACTACCAAAGCTCACGTAAGATGAAATAGGCAATATAAATAATCTTATTAACTATTGAAGAAATTTAATCTGTAATTAAAAGGCTTCCAAGAAAGAAATCACCAGGCCCAGATGGTTTAACTGTAGAATTCTACCAAATATTAGTTTAAGGAAGAATTAACACTAATTCTTCACAAACTCTTCCAGAAAATTAAAGAGGATGCAACACTTTCCAATTCATTTTATGAGGCCAGCATTGCATTTCATTCCAAAGCCAGATAAAGACATAACAAAAATAGAGAAAAAAAAAAGAAGAAAAGGGAACTGAAGATCAGTATTCCTCATAAACATAGACCAAAAAAATACACCTAAAATTTTAGCAAATTTTATCCAGCAATAAAAATACATGTAAAAAGTCAGTACAGGGCTTCCCTGGTGGTGCAGTCGTTGAGAGTCCGCCTGCCGATGCAGGGGACGCAGGTTCGTGCCCCGGTCCGGGAAGATCCCACGTGCCGCAGAGCAGCTGGGCCCGTGAGCCATGGCCGCTGAGCCTGCGCGTCCGGAGCCTGTGCTCCGCAACGGGAGAGGCCACAACAGTGAGAGGCCCGCGTACTGCAAAAAAAAAGAAAAAAAAAAAGTCAGTATATACCCAGAAGAATTGAAAACAGGAACTCAAAATGTACTTGTATGCCTATGTTCATAGCAGCATTATTCAAAATAGTCGAAGGTGGAAACAAGCCAAGTGTCCATGAACAGATGAATGGATAAACAAAATGTGGTATATACATATAATGGAATGTTATTCAGCCATAAAAAGGAATGAAATTCTGATGCATGAAACAATACGGATGAACCTTGAAAACATTATGCTAAATGAAATAAGACAGACATAAAAGAACAAATATTGTGTGGTTCTACTTATAGGAAATATCTAGGATAGGCAAGTTCATAGATACACAAAATAGTTTAGCAGTTACCCAGGTCTGGGAGCATGGGAGACAGAGGAGTTATTACTTAATGTGTACAGAGTATCTGTTTGGGGTGTTGAAAAAGTTTTGGAAACAGATAGTGGTGATGGTTTCACTAATGCCACTGATTTGTACACTTAAAAATTGTTTAAATGGCAGAATTCCCTGGTGGTCCAGTGGTTAAGACTCCATGCTTCCACTGCAGGTGGCCTGGGTTCCATCACTGGTTGCAAAAGTAGGATCCCACTAGCCATGTGGCACAGCCAATACAAACAAACAAACAACAAAAAAAAAACCCCACAAAAAACTAGAAACAAAATAATACCAAAGATAAAAAAATGGCTAGGGCTTCCCTGGTGGCGCAGTGGTTGAGAGTCTGACTGTCGATGCAGGGGACACGGGTTTGAGCCCTGGTCTGGGAAGATCCCACATGCTGCAGAGCAACTAGGCCCGTGAGCCACAGCTACTGATCCTGCGCGTCTGGAGCCTGTACTCTGCAACAAGAGAGGCCACGATAGTGAGAGGCCTGCGCACCGTGGTGAAGAGTGGCCCCCGCTTGCTGCAAATGGAGAAAGCCCTCGCACAGAAACGAAGACCCAACACAGCCAAAATAAATAAATAAATAAATAATTAATTAAAAATGAATATCTAAAAAAAAAAAAGGCTATAAAGTGGCGAATTTTACTATATGTATATTTTTTTACCATAATTAAGGGGGAAAAAGGTAACCTTACTGGAAGAATGGAAGTCCAAGGTGAATAAAGATGTTTTATATTTTTTAAAAACATCATACACAATGACCAAGCAGAGATTTATTCCATGAATGCAGGTTCAATATTTGAAAATCTATCAATGGAATCCACCATATTAACAGACTAAAGAAAAAAAAAATCATACTATCATAAAAGCTTTTACACAGCAAAGGAAGCCATTGACAAAATGAAAAGACAACCTACTGAATGGGAGAAAATATTTGCAAATGATATGACCTATAAGGGATTGATATGTAGCATACATAAATAGCTCATACACTCAACATAAAAACAAACAAACAAACAATCCAACTAAAAAATTGGCCAAAGAACTGAATAGACATTTTTCCAAAGAGGAATTGCAGATAACCAACAGGTACATGAAAAGGTGCTCAACATCCCTATTCATCAGGGAAATGCAAATCAAAACCATAATGAGATATCACCTCACACCTGTCAGAATGGCTATCAACAAAAAGACCACAAATAACAAATGTTGGCAAGGATGTGGAGAAAAGGGAATCCTTCTACACTGTTGGTGGGAATGTAATTTGGTGCAGCCACTGTGAAAAACAGTACGGCGGTTTCTCAAAAGACTAAAAGTAGAGCTATCATATGACCTGGCAACTCCACTCCTGGGTATATATCCAAAAAAACCAAAAACACTAATTTGAAAAGATACATGCACCCCAATGTTCATAGCAGCCTTATTTATAATTGCCAAGATATGGAAGCAAACTAAGTTTCCATCAACAGATGAATGGATGATGAAGATGTGATTCACACACACACACACACACACACAATGGAATACTACTCAGTCATAAAAAATAATGAAAATTTGCCATTTGAAGCAGCATGGTTGGACTTGGAGGGCATTATGCTAAGTGAAATAAGTCAGAGAAAGATAAATACTGATGATATCACTTATATATGGAATCTAAAAAATACAACAGGGCTTCCCCGGTGGCGCAGTGGTTGAGAGTCCGCCTGCCGATGCAGGGGACACGGGTTCGTGCCCCGGTCCGGGAAGATCCCGCGTGCCGCGGAGCGGCTGGGCCCGTGAGCCATGGCCGCTGAGCCTGCGCGTCCGGAGCCTGTGCTCCGCAACGGGAGAGGCCACAGCAGTG
>NW_006778738.1:26264-36321 GCF_000442215.2 Lipotes vexillifer | reverse complement strand
AGGGGGAGGGGGAGGGGGAGGTACAAACTATTGGGTGTAAGACAGGCTCAAGGACATATTGTACAACACAGGGAATATAGCCAATATTTTGTAATAACTGTAAACAGAAAGTAACCTTTAAAATTGTATAAAAAATTAAAACATTAAAGAAAATCATGTGATCATATCAGTCAATGCAGAAAAGGCATTTGACAAAGTTTAAGGTCCATTCCTGATTAAAAACTCTCAGCAACCAAGGAATAGAAGGAAATTTTTTGACTTGATAAAGAGAAGCAGTGAAAAACATTCAGGTAATCTCATAATGGTGAAATACTGAATGCTTCTCACACTAAAATCAGGAACAAGGTAAGGATGCTGACTCTCACCATTCTTGTTGTTTTTATTGTGGTAAAGTACACATAATATAAAATTTACCATCTTAACCATTTTTAAGTGCACAGTTCAGTAGCATTAAGTACATTCACATTGTTGTGCTATCATCACTGCCATCCATCCACAGAACTCTTTTCACCTTGCAAAACTGAAACTCTGTACGTAATAAACGATAACTCCCCATTCTCCCCTACTCCTTGCCCCTGGCAACCACATTCTACTTCCTATCTCTATGAATTTGACTACTCTGGGGCACCTCATGTAAGTGGAATCATACAGTATTTGTCCTTCTGTGACTGTCTTATTTCACTAGCATAATGTCCTCAAGGTTCATCCATGTCGATATGTGTCAGAATTTCCTTCAATTTTAAGGCTGAATAATACATATAATCCATCATATGTATATATCACATTTTGTTTATCCAGTCATCTGGCAATGGACACTTGGGTTGCTTCCATCTTTTGGCTATTGTATATAAGGCTATTATGAACATGGGTGTACAAATATCTGTTTGAGTTCCTGCTTTCAATTCTTTTGGGTATACACCCAGAAGTGGAATTGTTGGATGGTATGGCATTTAAAATTTTTTTTAGGAACTGCCATACTATTTGCCAGAGTGGTGGCACCATTTTACATTCCTACCAACAGTGCATAAGGGTTCCAATTTCTCCACATCCTTACCATCACTTGTTATTATTGTTTTTTTAGTAACAGCCATCCTAATGAGTGTGAAGTCTCACCACTCTTATTTAACACAGTGCTGGAGACCCTAGGCAGTACAATAAGGAGAAAGAAAGAAAGAAAGGAAAGAAAGAAAGAAAGAAAGAAAGGAAAGAAAGAAAGAAAGGAAAGAAGGAAGGAAGGAAGGAAGGAAGGAAGGAAGGAAGGAAGAAAGGGAGGGAGGGAGGGAGGAAGGAAGGAAGGAAAGGAAGAAAGAAAGAAGGAAAAGAAAGAAAGAAAGAAAGGAAGGAAGGAATGAAGGGAGGGAGGGAGGAAGGAAGGAAGGAAGGAAGAAGGAAGAAAGAAAAAGAGAAAGAAAGAGAGAGAGAGAAAAAGGAAGAAAGAAAGGGAGAGAGGAAGAAAGGAAGAAAGGAAGGAAGGGAGAAAGAAAGGAGGGTGGGAGGGAGGGAAGGAAGAAAAAAAAAAGAAAAGAAAAAGAAATAAGATTTCTCTTTATGCCACCTAGTCCATGCCTGGAATTCTCTGCCCACTTGATGACCCCCAAGCCCTACCTCCAGGGCTCTTCTTTAAAAGTCTTGGAAGAAACCTGAGGCTGAGGCAAGGTTGTTGTTTTTTTTGGCTGCATCCCACCGATCGAAACTGTGCCCTCTGCAGTGGAAGCACTGAGTCTAACCACTGGTCCGTGAGACAAGGTTTTAATTGAGAATTTTCAGAATTTTCTTTGCTCTACAACTGAATGTGATGATGACAGGTCCAGCTGTTTCCAGCTGTCCCCACTTCACCATCCATTCCTCCTCTCTGTCTCTTCCCACCCCAATATCACTCCACACTTGAGGGGTCTGCAATGCCCACAGGCACCCTCACAACCAGGATCCATAGACATCTCTGCTAACAGCATTTCTTTACCCTTAGGGTCTAGGGAGGAAGACACCCACTGCAGGCAGGCCAACAGGAAGAGACTCCAGGAAAGAGCTCCCACGGGGATGAAGAGTGGGCTCAGCGCTTGTGGAACAGACAATCCAGAGTCCCAGTTACCATGGTGTGGTCTAGAAGGTGGAACACAGTCTCTGGGTGGCCACATGCCCTTGGTCCTGTCGGAGTGACGTGGAAAATGGCAGCTTCAGCACCTGCTGGGGTAGAGGCCCCTACTGTCCAAGTCCACTCCCAATACTACTGGAGTGACAAAATTTAGTATGTTCAACAGGGTGTAAGGATGTAAAAATATTAACTGTGTACAAAATGTCAATGCTGTAAACAAAAAGCAGAACATTGGCAAGAATACTCAGTGAGTGGAAAGTAATCCTACGACTGATGCTTATAGGCCATCACATCTGGTCCTAGGCAGAACATAAAGCATGTGGGGTTTGTATTAATGTCCTCCTACCTCTCCATGTCCCTTCTGCCCTCTCTCAGGATGAAGAACCTGTTCAAAACCTGGTACAGTGTTGTCCCACTCAGAATTACTCTCATCAAAGAGGTAACATTATTTTTACTTTCCTTCTCACCCCTGGAAACTCCCTTGGTCTTGAGGAAAATGATGTAAGCTAGATGAAAGGGGAAAAGCAAGGACAATAAGAGCATTCTTCAGCAGAATCCTCTCAGAGGATTTTTTATTGATGAAACTCACTGGAAGAAATGAATCTTTCATTGGTGGAGATTGTGGTATTAACACGAAAGTTTGTTGAAGACATTGTTTGGTCCGACGCATTCTATCTTTAGCTACCTCAGTTGAAATTAGGGACAATATCACAATCACAATGGTGCATTTTGGAAAATATGATGAAAGTATACAGGGTTCTGAAGATTTTTTTTTAACCTAGGAACATTAAAAGTATCATCACATTGCATAAATAATGCTTGTGATGGAGGGGAAGATGGAAAGTCAGAATGGAAGATGTATGAAAATAATGTATACAATTTCTATTAAGAGATAAATTAAACAGAGTAAACATCATTATAATTTCTTCATAGTAAATACAACAACTAAAATCTTAGCTGTCTCCTTCCTAAGAAAAAAAAATAGCAAGTGTTTTTTCAAACTCTTTTTAGACATTTAAATCTTAAGGGTCTCTTCCAGATTTTCATTTTTCTACTTTACAACCTAGGAATGGCTTTTTAGAGGTGCTATTAAGGACTCCATTCTTTTTCACTAATATGAGATTATAATTATTTCATTGGAAATCACTACTATATATTATTTTTTTTTTTTTTTTTTTTCCAAGGATAGTCTTTTTAACAAATGGTGCTGGAACAACTGGACATTCGTAGGCAAAAATATGAACCTTGACCTAAACTTCACACCTTATACACAAATTAACTCAAAATAAGTCATAGATCTTCATGTAAAATGTAAAACTGTAAACTTTTAGAAGAGAACATAGGAGAGCATCTTCATGACCTGGGATTAGGCAGAGTTCTTAGACTTGACACCAAAAGCACACGATCCTTTAAAAAAACAAAAAGGATCAATTGGACTTCATCAAAATTAAAAACTTTTACTCTGTGAAAGGCTCATTTAAAAGGATGAGAAAATAAGTAGCTGACTGGAAGAAAATATTTGCAAACCACATATCTGACAAGGACTAGTATCTAGAATATATTTTTAAAACCTCAGAAGTCATCAATTTTAAAAAGTCAAAAAATCCAATTAGAAAATGGGCGGAAAACATTGACATTTCACCAAACAGTATATTCAGGTGGCAAATGAACACAAGAAAAGATGTCAGCATCACTTGCCGTTAGGAAAATGCGAATTAAAATTATGCAAATTGAAATCATGATGAAATGATGATTCATCATTCACTACACACCTACTAGCCTGGCTAATAATAATAATACTGATAGGACCAAATGCTGGTGAGCATTAGAAGAAACTGGAACTCTCATACATTGCTAATGGGAATGTAAAATGGCACAGCCATTCTAGAAAACAGTTGGAGATTTCTTAAAAAGTAAAGCATACACTTACACTGCATGACTCAGCAGTCACGCTCCTGGGCATTTATCCTAGAGAAATAAAAATTCATGTTCACCCAAAAATCAGATATGAATATTCAAAGCAGCTTCAATAGCCCATTAAACTATTTAATACTAGCTAAACTGGTTAATATTATTAGTTTGTAGTAGCCCCAAACTAGAAACAATCTGTATGTCCTTCAACTGCTGAATGGTTAATATTCCTTTGTTGTCACATCCATGCAATGGAAGAGTACTCAGCAATAAAAAGGAAGGAACTAGTGATACACAAATTGGATGAATTTTAAGGGCACTGTGCTGAATGAAAAAAGCCAATCTCAAAGGTTACATGCTATAGGACTCCATTTATATAATATTCTTGAAATGACAAATTATAGAGATAGAGAACAGATTAGTAGTTGTCAAGGGTAACAGAAGAGAAGGGAAGGTATGACTGTATAAACGGGTGGCACTTGGGCATTCCTCTGTGGCAAGAAGATAATTCTGTATTTTGATTGTGGTACTTATACATATGATAAAATGTCACCGAATTATACACAAAAGTCCAAAAACAAACAAACAAACAAAAGAGTGCATTGGAAAGCTGGGGAAGTCCCAATCCCAGTAAGGTCTGTGGTCTAGTTAATTGCATTGTGACAATGTCAATTTCCTAATTTTGAGACAGTGCTATAGTTACGTAATAATGGATAAAGGGAGCTTCTCTCTAGTATTTTTGCAACTTCTTGTAAGTCTATGGTATTGTAAAATTTTAGAAATTTTTATTTTTTTATGTACTATGCAGTAAATGTACTAAAAGAAAAAAATGATTCCATGCGCATTTTTCCCTTCAGCTTATACTCCTTTTCCCCTTTCTTTCTTACCTCCCTTTCTGCCCCTCCCTGCCCTACTCCAATCGCCTTAGATAACCATTGTTAACTCACAGCTTTTCCTATACACATATCAAATGCAGATTCATGCACATATTCTCGGTTCGGTTTTACAAAAGTGGCATCAGTCATTATGTTTTTCCGCAATTTGCTTTTCTCACTTTGCAGTGCTCCTGGAACTGGCCAGCGTTTTCCTGGGTGGTCAGGGTAGGTCTGGGGGAAGGAGTAAAGGGGAAGCACGAGTTCCCAGGTGGGGGTGGGAGGGGCTGAGTCAGGGGACCCTGATTGGGGTCTCAGCCCCCCTCCCGCTGCGCATCACTCCCGCGGTGCCTGCCGGGCCACCTTGAAATCTCTGATGCGTCTCTCAGGAGCGCCGTGCAGGTGTGGAGGGGACCCAAGAGGCAAACACGGGGGACGCGTTTTCAAGGGCAGAGGCTGGGAGACGGCAGAAAGGGGCACTTCGGTTCCGCTGGGGGCAGAGGAGGTGGACGGGCTCCACCGGCTTGCCCTGCAGAACGTTGGATGCCACCCCGAGGTTGCAACCCCAGGGAACCTCCATCTCCTACACAGCCTTTTCTGCACGCTCCTCCCTACCTCTTGCCTATCCCTCCTGCGCAGGTCTGAATAGTTCCCCGGCCCCTACATTCCTTCCCAGCCCTGAGGTCCACAGCCCTGCCCAACCCTGCCCAGGGCACCCAGAATCCCTGAGAGCCTTTGGGGTGCCCTGGGTGGGAAATAGGAAGCCCTTGCTAGCAAAAAGGATACAGAAGAGGAGACAAGTGGGGAATAAGCGAAGGGGGAATGATGAAAAAGACAGAAGCAGAGGATTAAAGTGAAGGGGGAGGTGTCTGAGGAGTGTCTGAGAGGGGACAGGTGGGCAAGGCAGGCGAGGGAAGCCACAACTGGATTAGAACAGTTGAGAAGGTTGAGTGAAGGGGGCAGGGAGTTGGGACAGTGCGAGAGTTGAAGGGAAGTTAGGAGAGGGAGAAAGGTGAGGGGAGACAGGTTATAGAGGCTGGGGAGGAGAGCCGGATGAAGCGGCCAGGTGAGGCGGCCAGTGAGGCGGCCAGGTGAGGCGGCCAGTGAGGCGGCCAGGTGAGGCGGCCAGGTGAGGCAGGAGAGTTAAAACGCCCATTGGACCTCCTCCTCTCTGACTTGCTTCTTGCCTGTGCCCGCCACCTGTGCCACTCAAGTGTGTCTCCTCACCTCTCTCTCTTCAACCTGACTTTGTGGGTCTCCTTCTCACTGATCACCTGTCCCCCTTCACCTGACCCCACTGTCCTGCTCAGCTTTGCCCCTCACATGTACCCATCTTTAAGCTCCCGCAGCTCCTCGCTTGCTACAGCAGGTCCCAGCTTTCAGGTCCTCTGGAGGGGCAGGAGCCATGCCCACCAAGTCTCATCTGTTCTCTCATCATATATTAATGAGCCCCCAGTGTGTGCCTGGGTGATCAAATGTTTACTGCCTTGGTCCCTCAGAGAGGAGTGGGTCTGAGGACAGCGGCAGGGCGGGAGGGGGTCTCAGCCCAGAGCACGAGGGATGGGGGAATAGACCTCAGTAGTAAGAGCTACCACTGTTATCTCCCAACGAAAGAGAGTGTGAGTCCACAGACGACCTGAGAGAGCAGTGCTAGGAGTGAGAGCACCAGAGGTGAGCCTTTAGCAGGACAAGTGGGAAATCATAAACCACAGTGGTGACATTTGAATTCTTACCCTATACTAGGCACTGTTCTAAATATGTCACTTGTGTTGTCCCCCTTAATCCTCAGAATAGTCTTAGGACCTAACTCAGACATATTATTTATATTTCCCATTTTCCAGATGAGGAAACTGAGGCACAGAGAAGTAAAGTAACCTGCTCTACGCTACACAGTTTATAGGTGGTGGAGTCAGATTCAATCCCAGGTCTGCC
The DNA here is from genome assembly GCF_000442215.2 of Lipotes vexillifer. Taxonomy (NCBI): domain Eukaryota; kingdom Metazoa; phylum Chordata; class Mammalia; order Artiodactyla; family Lipotidae; genus Lipotes; species Lipotes vexillifer. The sequence continues at coordinate 29,514 of NW_006778738.1, read as the reverse complement.
TGACTTGAGAGCTTCTTAACACTCATGGGGGAGGCTTACAAAGGTGGTGGCCTCTGCTCTCTTGGATGCCTGCCGACTAGAACCTCACAACACAGCAGTCTCTCCCAGGTGTGTGCCCCCAAAGGTGCCACTTGGACAGGGCTGAGCCTGTGGCCCTACCTGTTGGATGGACAGGCTGAAGGGACAAGGACATGGCAGGGAGAGGGGAGTCACGGCTGGGGCATGGATTGGACAGATGGATAGGTGGATAGATGGATGGGCATTGATCAGGGGAGGGAGGTCTGCCTCACCTAGCTTTGCCTCTAACTTCTGGCTGTGGAAAGTGTTGTTACTGCTTCTCTGTGGGTGTATTTCTCCTGGAGTCTCTGTCTCCCCCGTTGCGTGAGTCTGGGGTTCAGCTTTTGATTTCTTGGGTCTCAGTCTCTGGCGCTTTGCCGCTGTCTGTTTTCTGGCTCTAGCCTCTATCTCGGTGTCTGCGTCTCTATTTCAGTCTGTTTTCATATTTTATCAATATTTCCGTGGCTCCTGGGGCCCCAGGGGGCAGCTTTCAGCTTTGCTCAGTGTTTTTCAGCCTCTGCTGCACATTAGAAACACCTGGGGAGTTGATAATACTCATAACAAAAATAGCAAATATTTATTTGGTGCATATCCTATGCTAGGCACTGTTATACTTATGTTAGCTCATTTAATCCTGACTATGCCCTAATGAGATAGGTATTATTACTACCCCCATTTTACAGACGAGAAAACTGAGACCTCAAGAAGCCACTTCCAAATCTCATAGTTAATCATAGGCAGAACTGGGATTGAACCCGGTACTCCTTAAACTTTAACATATGTATGAACCACCTGAAGTTATTGTTAAGATGCAGATTTCTGATTCAGTAGGTGGGGATGGGGTCAGGCCTGAGATTCTTCATTTCTAGCATTCTCCCAAGGTGATGCCAATGGTCTGTGGATCACACTTGAGGAGCAAGAGTTTTAACCATTTCAAGTTACCACCTCTTGGTATAGAGCAGTGCTTCTCAAAGTGTGGTCCTTGGACCAGCAGCATCAGCTTCACCTGGGAACTTTTTTTTTAATCTTTTTTTTAAAAAAAAAATTACTTTATTTTTGGCCGCATTGGGTCTTCGTTGCTGTGCGTAGGCTTTCTCTAGTTTCGGCGAGTGGGGGCTACTCTTTGTTGCGGTGTGCAGGCTTTTCATCATGGTGGCTTCTCTTGTTGCGGAGCACGGGCTCTAGGCACACGGGCTTCAGTAGTTGTGGCGTGTGGGCTCTAGAGTGCAGCCTCAGTAGTTGTGGCGCATGGGCTTAGTTGCTCCGCAGCATGTGGGAATCTTCCCGGACCAGGGCTCGAACCCGTGTCCCCTGCATTGGCAGGCGGATTCTTAACCACTGTGCCACCAGGGAAGTCCACTGGGAACTTCTTAGAAATGTAAATTCTCTGAGCTACACTGAATCAGAAATTCTGGGTGTGGAGTCCAGCAGTCAGGTTCAGTAAGACCTCCAGCTGATTCTGATGCACATTAAAGTTCGAGAACCACTGATTGAGTGTGACAATTAAGACCAGTCAAATCTCTGGGACTGCAGCCCAGACATTGGTGTCTTTACAGTTCCCCAGGTAATCGTAAAGCAAGCAAAAACCCTGAACCACCAGATTAGCTGGAGGGACAATCCTAGTTTATGTAAGTAAATGAATACACTAGCTGAATTGGAATTTGCTGGCAGGGTTTGGGCAGGCCTGGGGAAGCCCAGGTGGGCAGTGGTCAGGAGATGACAAATGGGAAACTGAATTTGGAAGAGTACCAGAAAGGAGGCTAGAACAGGGAGACTGGTATCCTTCCAAGAGACTCCTGGACAGGCACATCCTTAGAACCCATGGAATGGTGGGAGGGGAGGAAGTTGCCCCGAGTCACCCCTATTTTCCTTGTGAGGGACACAACATAAGGGGGCAAATGTTTTTGAAGAAATTGGGGCATGGTGGAGGGCTTTCCTGGAATCTCAGTGGACACATGTAGGGTTTGGGGGTGCCAGAATAAAGATGATGGGTTTAGATGAGTTGTCTCAAACACATCCCATAATAAATAATGATGACAGTGGTATATGAAATGTGCTAAGTGTTCTATACCCACTGTTACAGAGACTCCCTGTGATGACCCTATGCGGTAAGTATTGCTTTCCTTCTCCTGTCGATGAAGTTGAGGCTTCATTGTAACCATCAAGTCATACCTGATTTTTCTTTCTCCCTCTGTCTGTCTGTCTGTCTGTCTCTCTCTCACACATAGTCTGTACTATTTTCAATTTATCAGCAAATCCTGCTGGCTGTACTTTCAAAGTGTTTCCAAATTCACCCACTTCTCATCCTCTCCACACCCCCATCTGGTCCTGTTATGCTCACCTCCTGCCTGGACTATCACAGCAGCCTCCTCCCTGGTCCCTCACCCCCACCCTAGTCTGTCTCCCACATACAGTCAGCGATTGTGTCCCCCTTCTATTCAAGACCCTCTCCTGGCTCCCATTGCACTCAGAATCAAATCCAAACTCCCTGCCATGCTTTACAAAGCCCTTTGAGGGCTGGCGCTCCAGGTCTTCTAACCTCATCCCCCTCTTCACCAGCCTCTCCTCCACCACATGACCTTACTGCTCTCCCTTCAGCAAGCCCCTTCCCGCCTGTATCTGTCAGCGCTCTTAGTTGCAAACAACAGAATCCACACTGGCTAGAGCAGTAAAGACATTCAATTAAAGACATTGGGAAGCTCATACATTACCACAGAGGGCAGAGTGGCAGCTTATGGAGCCCAAAGCCTGGAATAATCCCCAGCCACACCATGAGGGCCTCTCTGGGGAGAAAAACCCTGTACCTGAGGCTTAGAATCTCTAAAGGTCAGAACCAGGCTCCAGGAACATCCTTCACAACCTTCCCCAAAGAACCAGAGGCTTTTTTTTTTGTTTTGTTTTTTTAATTTTACTGAAGTGTAGTTGATTTAAAATGTTGTGTTAGGGGACTTCCCTGATGGTCCAGTTGTTAAGACTTCGCCTTCCAATGCAAGGGGTGCGGGTTCGATCCCTGGTCGGGGAGCTAAGATCCCACATGCCTCGCAGCCAAAAAATCAAAACAAAAAATAGAAGCAATATTGTAACAAATTCAATAAAGAGTTTAAAAATGGTCCACATCAAAAAAAAATCTTAAAAAAATGTTGTGTTAGTTTTTGCTGTACAGCAAAGTGAATCAGTTATACATATACATATA
>NW_006778738.1:11804-26254 GCF_000442215.2 Lipotes vexillifer | reverse complement strand
TTTTTTGCGGTACACGGGCCTCTCACCGCTGTGGCCTCTCCCGTCGCGGAGCACAGGCTCTGGACGCGCAGGCTCAGCGGCCATGGCTCACGGGCCCAGCCGCTCTGCAGCATGTGGGATCTTCCCGCGCCGGGGCATGAACCCGTGTCCCCTGCATCAGCAGGCGGACTCTCAACCACTGCGCCACCAGGGAAGCCCAATCCGCTCTGTTTTTTAGATTCTTTTCCCAGAGGCTTTTATTGCAGAGGCCGCCAGATGACTGCTTTCCATTTTTGTGGCCACCTCTTGTGGCTCTCTCTCTCTCTCTCTCTCCTTTTTTAAACAACAAAACCCAACATTTATTGAGCACTTATTATCTCCCAGATACTGTTATCTTCTTCATTTAATTCTCATAACCACTACATGAAGTAGATATTATTATTATTCCAGTTATGTAGATGAGGAAACTGAGGGTCAGCAAGATGAAGCAACCTACTCAAGGTCAAGCGGTTTTTAAGTGGCACCAGGCTTTATATTCATCTGTCTTATGTAATTCAAACTCTGTATCCCTACCTGACATTTTATTACATATTTTTTGGTAACAGCTTTATTGAGATATAATTCGCACACCATATAATCCACCTATTTAAAGAGCACAATTCAAAACGAACACAACATTGTCAATTAAATATACTTCAATTTAAAAAAAGTATAATTCAATGGATTTTAATATAGTCACACAGTTGCGAAGCCATCACCACAATCAATTTTAGAACATTTCCATCACCCCCAAAAGAAATTCTATATGCTTTAGCAGTCACTCCCCTTTTCCTCTCAATCCCCGCACCCCACCCCAGCCCTAGGCAACTGTTAGTCTACTTTCTGTCTCTATGGATTTGCCTATTCTAGACATTTCATACAAATAGAATCATATAGTATGTGGTCTTTTGTGCCTGGCTTCTTTCACTTAGTATAATGTTTTCAAGGTTCATCCATATTGTAGCACGGATCAGTACTTTCTTTTTGTGCCTGATAATATTCCATTGTATGGATATACCACATTTTGTTTATCCATTCATCAGTTGGTGGACTTCTGGGTTGTTTCCACTCTTTGGCTATTATGTATAATGCTGCTATGAACATTTATGTACAAGCTTTTGTGTGGGTATACGTTTTCATTTCTCTTGGTTATTGTGGCTCACTTTTGAACTCAAACTTATGCAGATGCATCTGATTGGTGGAGCCCAGGTCACGTGTCTACAGATATACGATCTAGGACAAAGGGAGTCTGGAAGTGTGAGTTTTTTGGCTTCTACCTGAGGAAATATGAGTCTTGTAATGTGGTAAATTACCAAAATGTGGGAGGATATTGTTGTAAGTTTTAAACATCCTGCTTCTTGTTTCCACATTCACTCTTTTTGCCTGCTTTTTTTTTTTTTTTTTTCGCCACAGTTTGTGTGATTCTAGTTCCCAGAGCAGGGATTGAACCCAGGCCCTCGGCAGTGAGATCATGGAGTCCTAACTAGTGGACAGCCAGGATATTCCCTTGCCTGCTGTTGGATAATAGAGCTGGGCCTTTTATGAATTTTTCCTTGGCCTGTCAGGAAGGTGTTCAGCCAGGCCAGTAGAGGGCGCCAGAGGTTACACCGTAGGAGAAAGAGGCTTTCTGTGGTGGCTTGTTTGCCACTGCTTGGTCCTGTGTGTTTTCTCCTGGCCACATTACAGCAGGGTACATTTTTCTCTTCTTCTGTGTCCTTTCTCTCTTGACCTGAGTGGCAGTAGGGTATCTGGCAGCCTCAGGCAGCATGGGCTGTGCCCTGATGGGTCACTGATTTCACCCCCTTTCCTCAGCCCTGTGAAAATTAATAAAGGTGAAACCTCCCTAAAAAGGAGTCAGTAGGTACATACTTTCCATGTTGGGCAGGAAGTGACACTAGTTTGCTACCACCAGCAGGAGGAAGAAAAATTTTCTACTTGCCTGGCAACAGCTGAGCCAATGAGAGTCTCTCACAACTCAGCCAAGGAAAAGCCACTATATTTCAAACTCCCAGTTTCCTCTAATGGGCTTTTTGTTTATAACAGCCCCTCCCAACTTTCCCTCTCCTCTATAAAAGAGTTCCCTCTCCTTTGCCTTAGGGGACTTGCATGTGGTTCACCGTAGCTGTGTGTCCTGAATTGCAATTCTTTGCTGCTTCTGAATAAATGCATTTTGTTGGTAAAATAACTGGCTGTTTTATTATTTTAGGTTAATAGCCCCAAGCATGTGCATGCTGGGGAATGAGGTGGGATGGGGCTGGGGACATGCGGCTGGCTGTCTAATGAGCTGATGATCCAATTCTCATCCCATGCACCTGACCTGGATCTGCCTTGGCCAAGCCACACAGAGAAGTACACAAGACCCCTGAAGTTGATGTCCTTTTTTAGCATCCAGTTCCAATAGCACCCTTTAGCCCACCCAGCTCCCTCTGTGAACCCACCCACTAAAAGCCTTTGCTTGCCTGGACCCACAGCATTATTTCTGCTTACCTGATGACTGGTGACCACCTCTGGCCCCGGTGACCCAGGGAACTTTCCCACCATCCAGTGGTAGAGGTTGGAACCCCCCTTCCAAGTTTGTCCTTCCTTGGGTATTCCTCCTTGGACATAGGGTACCCTTTAGCGTTCTCTTTTATCTTTATAGTCACTCTCCTACCATTGCTTAATAATTCTTTATACTAAATAAATAATTATATAGAATATTAAATATATTAATATCTTAATATTTCCTTATATGAAACTTCTCCTGCTTAACTTACTGGGTGGTCTCTGTCTTCTCTTAGGACCCAGACTGATACAGCAATCAATACATGTTGGACAGAAAAAATAACCTCTGTCCTCTATACTACCTCAGGGCCTTTGCACTTGCAGTTCCTGCTATCTAAAATGCTTTTCCCCCAGATGTTTGCATGACTTACTTCTTCCTTTCATCCTCTGCTCAAATGTCATCCTGTTTAAATGAGTGCTTCCACCATTCTATCCCTTTTTCCTGCTTTATCTTTTCTGTATAACACAATTCATTACTTGCCATTATATATATATTTTTGTGTGTCGGTTTGTTTTCTCGCTGCCCACTACTAGAACGCAAGCTTTATGAGGGCAGGGACTCTGTTCGTCTTGGTCCATGTTGAATCCTCAGAACCTAAAACCACATCTGGCATTTAAAATCATAAGTTCAAATTTAATTTCAACAGAGATTAGTAGCTATTTTTTCTACGTTCATGTAGATTTTTAAAACTTTTTTTAAAAACCATTTTATCAAGTGTATCAGTCAGGGTTCTACTAGAGAAACAGAATCAGTAGAATATCTATCTATCTATCTATCTATCTATCTAGAGATTGATACATTACAAGTAATTGGCTTATGCAGGAGGTGATGGGTTAATATTTATCTATTTCATAGGGTTGTGAGGATTAAATAAATTAATGCATGCAAAATGCTTAAATCAATGTCTGGCGTGTAGGTAGCACTCAATAAATAGTGCCATCGTTAACACTTTCCCCATCAGTGCAGGCTGGATTGTTGATGTTCCTGTGGGCTCTTGTGTCAGTTATGAATTATATTTGACTGTTAGAACAGAGACCACCTATGCAAGATAGAGATTTATTTCTCTCCCATGTAAAATACTAGCCCTACATCCAGAGGTAGGGTTGGTATTTCAGTTCTACGTCAGGAATCCAGGCTCCTTTCAGCCTCCTGCTCTGCCAGTCTCAGCACATGGATTCCATTCTTAAGATCGTTTCTTCAAAGAATGAAGAATGAAGTGATCTCTAGAAATGAACTACGATTTCTCACCCATGCACCAGAAAAGGTGCTCAGGTGTCTCACTTGGCAAATTTTAGCTGACAAGAGGTTTACACGGTGGTGGCGGGACGGTGTAGGACACAAGGAAATAATCTGTTTTCTCAGCTTTTTTTTTTTAATTTATTTTTTGTTGAGGTAAAGTTGAATTACAATGTCATGTTGATTACTGCTGTACAGCAAGGTAACTCAGTTATACATTAAAAAAACAACAACAACAAAAAAAGAGATCTTTGCTTGGTTCACTGTGGCTGCTGGAGCCCAAGCCATATTCAAAGCAGAAATTCCATGGAAGGAGGAAAGGGCATAAAGAGCACCTGCCAGCTGCCTATTCCCTTTAAGAAACTTTCCTGGAATCCCCACCCAACGACTTGAGTTTTTTTGTTTTAGCAAGGGAAGCTGGTAAACATCTCTTGGCCTGGTCCATTGCCATCTGCAATTAAATCAGGGTTCTGTTACTGAAAAAGTAGAGAATGGATATAGCCCAGGCCAGTAACAGTCTCTGCCCAGCACCTATAGCCAGATGGTGAGCGTGCTGGTGTGGAGAATAACAGCAATGTCAGGTTGAGAAGCATTTTCCACTGGACTGTTAAAGTTCTGTGAGAGCAAGGATTTTTTTTTTAACATCTTTATTGGAGTATAATTGCTTTACAATGTTGTGTTAGTTTCTGCTGTATAACAAGGTGAATCAGCTATACATATACATATATCCCCATATCCCCTCCCTCTTGCGTCTCCCTCCCACGCTCCTTATCCCACCCCTCTAGGTGGTCACAAAGCACCGAGCTGATCTCCCTGTGCTATGCAGCTGCTTCCCACTAGCTATTTTACATTTGGTAGTGTATATGTGTCAGTGCCACTCTCTCACTTCGTCCCAGCATTCCCTTCCCCCTCCCCGTGTCCTTAAGTCCATTCTCTACGTCTGTGTCTTTATTCCGGTCCTGCCCCTAGGTTCTTCAGAACCTTTTTTTTTTTTTTAAGATTCCGTATATATGTGTTAGCATACGGTATTTGTTTTTCTCTTTCTGACTTACTTCACTCTGTATGACAGACTCTAGGTACATCCACCTCACTATAAATAACTGTTTCATTTCTTTTTATGGCTAATATTCCATTGTATATATATGTGCCACATCTTCTTTATCCATTCATCTGTTGATAGGCTCTTAGGTTGCTTCCATGTCCTGGCTATTGTAAAGAGTGCTGCAATGAACATTGTGATACATGACTCTTTTTGAATTATGGTTTTCTCAGGGTATATGCCCAGTACTGGGATTGCTGGGTCATATGGTAGTTCTATTTTTAGTTTTTTAAGAAACCTCCATACTGTTCTCCATAGTGGCTGTATCAAGTTACATTCCCACCAACAGTGCAAGAGGGTTCCCTTTTCTCCACACCCTCTCCAGCATTTACTCTTTGTAGATTTTTTGATGATGCCCATTCTGACTGATGTGAGATGATACCTCATTGTAGTTTGGATTTGCATTTCTCTAATGATTAGTGATGTTGAGCATCCTTTCATGTGTTTGTTGGCAATCTGTATATCTTCTTTGGAGAAATGTCTATTTAGGTCTTCTGCCCATTTTTGGATTGGGTTGTTTGTTTTTTTGATATTGAGCTGCATGAGCTGCTTGTATATTTTGGAGATTAATCCTCTGTCGGTTGCTTCGTTTGCAAATATTTTCTCCCATTCGGAGGGTTGTCTTTTTGTCTTGTTTATGGTTTCCTTTGCTGTGCAAAAGATTTTAAGTTTCATTAGGTCCCATTTGTTTATTTTTGTTTTTATTTCCATTTCTCTAGGAGGTGGGTCAAAAAGGATCTTGCTGTGGTTTATGTCATAGAGTGTTCTGCCTATGTTTTCCTCTAAGAGTTTTATAGTATCTGGCCTTACATTTAGGCCTTTAATCCATTTTGAGTTTATTTTTGTGTATGGTGTTATGGAAGAGTTCTAATTTCATTCTTTTACATGTAGCTGTCCAGTTTTCCCAGCACCACTTATTGGAGAGCAAGGATTTTTATATGTTCTGTTCACCACTGCTTACCCAGAGCCTAGAACAATGCCTAGCACACAATAGGTACTCAATAAGAATTGAATGAATGTGCTTCTGGCTAACACTCCAAGGAGCAGGAAAAAACAAACAAACAAACTTAAAATCATTTGGAATGTGGTAGAAGTTTAAAAAAAAGTACTTGTTGACTTGCCCCCAATTTTTTATTTTGAAAATTTTCACTCTTACAGAAAAGTTATAAAAGTAGTACAGTGAACACTCATACACCCTTCACCTTGATTCACTGCTGTTAATATCTTGCCTTCCTTTCTCTCTCCCACTTGAAAGTAAGTTGCAGACATCATTACTTCCCACCTTAAAACTTTCTATGAAGCTCCTAGAAACAAGGACATCTCCTACATAAATCACAGTACTCCACAATTTTAACATTAGAGTAACAAGATCAACACTATATTATCTAATATGCACTCCATGTTAAAATTTATGCAGTTATACCAATAATAGCTTTGTTCTTCATATGTTTTCAAATTCAGGATCCTATCCAGTCTAGGACGGTGCCTTGCATTTAGATGTCAACGTCATGTCTCTTGCCATCCTTTGATCTGGAGCAGTTCCACAGCCTTTTTGTTTTGTTTTATTCTTTCATGACATTGACATTTTTGAAGACTCCAAGCTAGTTGTTCTGTAGGATATTTTGTCTTGGGTTTGTTTGATTCTTTTTTTTTTTTTGCGGTACGCGGGCCTCTCACTGCCGTGGCTCGGGACACGCAGGCCCAGCGGCCATGGCTCACGGGCCCAGCCGCTCCGCAGCACGTGGGATCCTCCTGGACCGGGGCACGAACCCGTGTCCCTTGCATCGGCAGGTGGACTCTCAACCACTGCGCCACCAGGGAAGCCCTGTTTGATTCTCTATTCATGATTTCAATTCAAGTTAAAAGTTTTGGCCAAGAGTAATTCAGAGATGACGTCGTGTCCTCAGTGTGTCATATCCCGAGGAACATGCTGTCAGTTTATCTCCTTTTTGGTGATTGGGTTAAGGTGGAGTCTGCCAAATTTCTCCATCATAAAGGTTTCTTTGCTTCCTTCTAGTTAATAAGTCATCTGTGGGAGGATACTGGAGATTGTGTGAATATCCTGTGCTCCAACAACTTTTCACCCAAAGGTTTTAGCATCCATGGATTATCCTCATCTGAATCATTTATTCCACTGATGGTTATTCATTCCACTTCAATGCCTTGAAGATTTTGAAATATCAATTTTTGTTCTAGCATAAACAATGCAGATTTTCCATCAAGATGGAAACATTTTTAGCAGTCTGGTATTCTTTGACAACAACGTGGAAACAAGTTTTTCTTGCTTTTTTCTTGAAATCTTTTTGTAGCTAGATTCCCGCACAGCCTGAATCTATTTGTCTGTCTGTTTCTCTCCCTGTCCTTATTGATTTTTTTCCCTCTCCTGGTTTAGAGTTTCTTGGAAAGACTGGCCAAACGTCCCTATATTCCAGTGTATGTGGAGAAATCATTAAACCCAAGTGGGCAATGAAGCTTCAGGAGCACGGAGAGGTGATGATGCTGATAACTAACATTTATTGAGCACAGATGATGTGCTGAGAATTATTCTGTGGTTTATATGCATTAACTAACATTAGATTTTCAATAACCTTATGAGTTAGGTGTCATTTTTATTCTTATTTCAGAGGAAAGTGAGGTACAGAGAGGTTAGATGATTTGATCAAAGGCACATACCTAGTAAGTGGCAGATCTGGGACCTGAATCCAGTGATCTCACCTGAGATTATCTATCTGACTCACCTCAACTTTAACAAAGAGACTTTGTAAAGAAGAAGACTTTGAAGCAGCTCCCAAGTATCTTTTGCAAAAAGACTGATATTGATATCAGTCAGGGTTCATTTCTAGAAGAAATAAACCACTCTAGCTATTCTAAACAGAAAGGAGTTTAATAGTAAGTATTAGGCACTTACTGTGATGGTTAATTTTATGTGTCAACTTGACTAGGCCATTGTGCCCAGGTATTTGGTCAAACATTATCCTGGATGTTTCCGTGAGTGTGTTTTTGGATGAGGTTAACATTTAAATCAATGGACTTGGAGTAAAGCAAATTTTCCTCCACCATGTGGGTGGGCCTCATCCAATCAGCTGAAAGCCTGAATAGAACAAAGAACTGACCTCCTCTGAGCAAGGGGAAGTTCTGCCAGCAGAAAATCTTAGGACTTGAACTGCCACCTCCCTTCTTTCTGGGATATCCAGCTTTTCAGTGCACCCTGCAGATTTTGGACTTGCCAACTTCCATAATCATAAACCTCTGTCTGTCTCTCTCTTTCTGACTCTCTCTCTATATCTATATCTCCTATTGGTTCTGCTTCTCTGGAGAACCCCGACTAATACATGTATAAAATCACTTAAAGGCTCAGAGGAGAAAGCTGTAGGCTTGGCCTCCAGAAATGACTCTCAAACAATGCTGCAGAACTTACTATTTCTGCCACAAACAGAAGATGGGAGTTCAAAAGACTATAGCAGGACTGTTGAATTCAGGAACAAATTGGGAGAACTGATTATTCATCTATAGTCTAAGCCTCCAGCTCATTTGTCTCCACTCTGCTCTATGATTATAGGGCTGAAAGCCTACAAACTACATTTTCCTAGACTCCTTTGCCATCTTCTGATTAAGTTCTGCCAATGAGGGAAGAAGGGATCAGGAACTTTCTTCCTGCTTCTGGCTCAGATCGGCTTCCTCTCAGTTGCTGTGTGTCACAGCTGGGGTTCCCAGGGAGAGCACTAAGGAGGGCTCCTTCACACCTGTGAAAGAGGGAACTGAATCAGCATTGGGCAGAGGGGAAGTTGAGCTGTGATGCATTCCCAGTAAAGATCTCTCCCGACCTTGTGGGACCTCTGGATGGCTCTTCAGAATTGTCTTGAGTTGGGGTGAAGGATCTGGGTCTTTATACCTCCATGTTCATCAGTTATTGGAGGCAGGCTGCCCTGGAGTGAGGTGTGAATTTAGGCAAAGCAGGTTCCTTCAACTCAGGCAATTCCTAAAGAGAGCCGACAGCTAAGCAATGCCAGCACCTGGACAAGTTCTTCATTCCTGAATGGGAGTCTGGGCCATTTGTTGTAGCATCTACCACACAGTGGATAACTCTAGTTTCAGCTGGAATACTGCAGTATTCCCAGTCCTATCTACTCTGTTCCTTCCCTAAAATATTCTAGTAGGCCAATATGCCATGCACCTTGGATGATCAAAGAACCAGCTGCAGGGAACCTACATTTGATGATCAGAAAATCAGCTTCACAGTACTCCATTCAGAGCCTGTGCACCTGATGCAGGGGGCTCCCTTCAGAGGCCAGACCATGAGCTGCCTTTGTGCCTCCTTGGAGGTTCCAGCCCCAGCTCTTGGTAATCTGGGACTCCACTAAGTGGGGCCTCATCTCTCAGACCCTGGATTCTGAGAGTACCACCTGTCTTCTTTCGTTCCTTCAGTCCCAGAGGTGACAGTGGATTTATTCCATTACAATCTTCCAGTTCCTCTGACATCCTTTTTTTGCTTATTTAGTCTTCCAAACCTCTGTGCAACCGAATATCTGATTTATTTATTTATTTTTATTGAAGTATATTTGAATTACAATGTTGTGTTAATCACTGCTGTACAGCAAAGTGAGTCAGTTATACATACATATATATATATACATGTTTTTTCATATTCTTTCCGATTATGGCTTATCACAAGATATTGAATATAGTTCCCTGTGCTATACAGTAGGACCTTGCTGTTTATCCATTCTATATACACCAGTTTGCATCTGCTAATCCCAAACTCCCAATCCAATCCTCTCCCACCCCCTTCCCCGCTTGGCAACCACCAGTCTGTTCTCTATGTCCCTGTTTCTGTTTCTGTTTTGTAGATAGGTTCATTTGTGCCACATTTTAGATTCCACATACAAGTGATATCGTATGGTATTTGTCTTTCTCCTTCTGACTTACTTCACTTAGTTTGATAATCTCTAGTTGCACAGATATCTGAATTTAAAACCCTCTTGCTTGAAATAACCTAGCGTGGTTCTCTTTTCCTGACTGGACCCGGACTGATCCCTCTGCCACAAATAGCTGAAGATGGGAGATCACGAGGTTATCACTAGAACAGATGACTTCAAGAACACATCCTGTGTTGGGACTCAGTGAGTATGAGGTTGTCCTATGTTTCTTTTTTTTTAAAAAAAATAATTAATTAATTTTATTTATTTATTTTTGGCTGCGTTGCATCTTTGTTGCTGTGCACAGGCTTTCTCTAGTTGCGGTGAGCAGGGGCTGCTCTTCATTGCAGTGTACGGGCTTCTCATTGCGGTGGCTTCTCTTGTTGCGGAACATGGGCTCTAGGGGCGCAGGCTTCAGCAGTTGTAGCACGTGGGCTCAGTAGTTGTGGCTCGCGGGCTCCAGAGCACAGGCTCAGTAGTTGTGGTGCACCGGCTTAGCTGCCCTGAGGCATGTGGGATCTTCCCGGACCAGGGTTCAAACCCATGTCCCGTGCGTTGGCAGGTGGATTCTTAACCACTGCGCCACCAGGGAAGTCCCCCTACTGCTTCTTTTACTTTTATTTTTTGCGGTACGCAGGCCTCTCACTGTTGTGGCCTCTCCCGTTGCGGAGCACAGGCTCTGGATGCGCAGGCTCAGCGGCCATGGCTCACGGGCCCAGCCGCTCCGCGGCATGTGGGATCTTCCCAGACCGGGGCACGAACCCGTGTCCCCTGCATCAGCAGGCGGACTCCCAACCACTGCACTACCAGGGAAGCCCAAGAATCACATATTTCTGCCATCTGTATTTCTGACATCTGCAGAGTCCAGGACTTTGTCCTCGATACCGGAATCCAGCGTGGCCCACTGTCTCAGCCCTCTGAGGACTCAGAGGCCACATTAAGAAAGAGCTCATACACTCAGTGTGTGTCGTGTGCAAAGTGTGTAGGAAGAAAGGTGAATGTGACTTACTGATGGAGCCAATGAAGGCCTCTCAGAGGAAGAGGGGATCTCGTTAGACCTTAAAGGATAAAGAAGAATGTCTGAAACTCCACAAGGACAAGGAAGGGTCTGTCTTATCATTACTAAAACTCCAGTGACTAGTACACGGGCAGATGCAAACTGGTAAATATTTACATAAAAGAACGCTGCTGTTTTATATGAGGCCCTCTATTTCCACACAGAAAGATTGCCTGTGTGAGGTCACCAGGAGGCATTGGCTGCAAGTAACTGGAAACACTGTCTCACCTGGGCTTAAGCATTAAGGAGAATGTATTTCATCACAATGAAGGAATCTAAATGTAGGTGGCTCTGGAGGGTAGTTAATGAATTTTAGATGATGAAGGAAGTATGGAAGGCTTAGATTCCTTCCTTCTCTCTGATCTGCTAGTCTTAGACAATTGACTTGTCCTCAGATCCTTATGGTCCCAAGATGGCTGCTGCAGCTCCAGGCATCACATGGAGTTACAGCGACGTCTAGGGTAAGAAGGGGATGGAAGGATCTCCTGGTCCTATTAGCAACCAGGAACCCTGTTTTGAATATGTAGGTTGATGCTCTGCATTCACTTCAACTTACCTCTTGTACGCTGTCCTGCCTGCAGGGGCTGAAAGGTTTAAAACAACTTTTCTGACTCCGGTGCAGCTGGGATCTGCCTTACATTTGGGTTCTTCCAACCAGATGCACTCAGACAAGGTTTGAATTATGGACGAGGGGTGGAGGCCATTCTTCTGCTAGCTCTACCCCCATGGAAGTGTCTGCTTTTTTGTGGTGGTCTTTCTGATTATAGCAGTTTCCAGATGGCAGTTGTCCCATAACTGTGACAGGTCCCTGGTGTGTGGCCTGTGGCCTTCCTGATCATGGCAATGGAAGCCAATTCCTAATTAAGCAGTCAGGATCCTGATCCTAGAAAGGAAGTGGGCCTTTGAAAAGCTCTGATTTATGGTTTGGCTCGTAAAGTTATACCTGAATGATCCACATAGAATCTATTTGTTCAACCTTCCTGACACTTCTGTAAGCCACTTATCACCCTATAATAAATCCTTTACTGCAGACATTAACCAGAAGTGGTCCTGGTCTCTGTAATGAACTGTATACGTTTGCCATGGCTACTGTAACAAATTACCTCCAATTTTGTGGCATAAAACAACAAAGTTATTCTCTCACCTTTTTGAGGCCAGAAAGCTATAATAAGGACCACTGGGCCAAAATCAATGTGTTAGCAGAGCCATGCTCCTTCTGGCAGCTCTAGGAGAGAATCTGTTCCTCGCCTCTTCCAGCTTCTGGTGGCTGCCGGCACTCCTTGGCTTGTGGCTGCATCTCTCCATGTCTGCCTCCCTGGTCATGTTCCTTCCTCCTCTTCTGTGTGTGTAATCTCCCTCTGTCTCTCTCTCTCTCTCTCTCTTTTCTTTTTTTTTTTTGGCCATGCAGCTTGAGGGATCTTAGTTCCCAGACCAGGGATCGAACCCGGGCCCTTGTCAGTGAAAGCACAAAGTCCTAACCACTGGACCACCAGGGAATTCCCTCCCTTTGTGTCTCTCTTATCATGATGCTTGCCATAGCATTTCAGTCTCACCCTGATAATCCAGGATAATCCCATCTCAAAAACTTAATTTAATCACATCTAAAAAAACTTTTTTTTTTTTTTCCCCAAATAAGGTCACATTTACAAGTCCCAGGGATTGGGACATGGATATCTTTGGGAGAGCCATTTTTCAGCCTACCGCATGAAACACCATAAAACCTTTCTTAGAGGGCTTCCCTGGTGGCGTGGTGGTTAAGAATCCGCCTGCCAATGCAGGGGACACAGGTTCAATCCCTGGTCCAGGAAGATCCCACATGCCGTGGAGCAACTAAGCCCGTGTGCAACAATTACTGAGCCTGTGTTCTAGAGCCCACGAGCCACAAGCCTAGAGCCCATGCTCCGCAACAAGAGAGCCACCGCACCGAGAAACCTGCGCACCTCAACAAAGAATAGCCCCCATTCGCTGCAACTAGAGAAAGCCCGCGCGCAGCAATGAAGACCCAACAGAGTCAAAAGAAAGAAAGAAAGAAAACAAAAACAAAACCTTTCTTAGAGCATCCATCTCCCCGCGAGCCAAATTCCCCTAATCATGGGCCAGTTGGATCACTGTGAAACACGTCCTCTCTCCTTTTGTTTTTTGACCACGCCGTGCATCACGAGGGGATCTTAGTTCCCTGACCAGGGTTCAAACCCATGCCCCCTGCAGTGGATACACTGAATCTTAACTACTGGACCGCCAGGGAAGTCCGAAAACATGTCCTCTCTTTTCCCTCTGGATTCGCTCTCCACTCTGCTCTAGGTCCAGGAATGTGGATTACATCAGATGGGACTCCCTCGCCTTCTGTCTTCCAGCTGGGTTCAGCAATGGGAGGTGTTAGCAGAAAATTGGAGAGAGGAAAAGAGAGCAGGTGGGTATTTACTCTCCTACTTCCCTGCTGGGCTGTGGGCTGGCAGCAGTGATGTTCCAGAATCTCTGTCAGGGGACTGGTAACCGCTCCCTCCCAGGTCCTTTCTGGTGGTTTAGGAACAGTGATAGCTTCCGGCTGTTGGGTGGGCCCAGGTGCTGCCCTGTGTTGGTTTCCCCTAACCATACCCCACATCTGTACGTTGTTGCTTAAATAACTCCCTTACCCCATTTGACCATTTGGTCTCCTGCGGGGATCCTGGCTGACGCAGTCACAGAGCCAAGCCTACATGAGTCTTTAGCAAGAGGGCTCGTGTAGGTTGGTTTAGGTCAATCAAGAATGACGTGGGGGAAGGGCCGTGCCACAAAGAATGACGTGAGAAATTTTTGCTGGGCTGGCAACTACTGTGTCTCCTTTATCCATTTTAGGGATTAGGGCCCTAGGATAAAGCTTCCTCTCTTCTTTGACAGTTCACATGTTAGAAAAAAATTTTAATGGTGATATATTGATTTAATAACGAGTCCTTAGGTTGTGCCAGGGACTGTACCTTCGTATTTGAAATGATTTAACACATTTAATTCCCACTACCACCCAGTGACGAAGGATATTATAATATAGTTTACTGATTGGAAACTAAAAGTTTAACTGACTTGCCCAAGGTCATGCAGTAACTAAGCGAGCAGAAGTTGGGATTCTAAGATCTCTGTGACCTCAGAGCTTGCATTTTTAACCACTACAACCATACTGTCTCCTTTATCGTACGTGAGATATTTCTATCCACCAGGTGAGAAGCTAATTGCTTTACGTATATTGTTTCTAATTTACAGAAGAACCTCTCTACGTGAATACACGTCACCATCATCTCACAACCAAACTCCCTCCTCTACTCTTAGGCATTCCTGGGTGCTCTCCTCTTATGAGGCCTGAACTTTTCGAAACATAAACTGGAGCAGTTGCTTCTTTGCTTAAAACTGCAGTGACTGGGCTTCCCTGGTGGCGCAGTGGTTGGGAGTCCGCCTGCCGATGCAGGGGACGCGGGTTCGTGCCCCGGTCCGGGAGGATCCCACATGCCGCAGAGCGGCTGGGCCTGTGAGTCCTGCGTGTCCGGAGCCTGTGCTCCGCAACGGGAGAGGCCACAACAGTGAGAGGCCCACATACCGCAAAAAAAAAAA
>NW_006778738.1:4462-11794 GCF_000442215.2 Lipotes vexillifer | reverse complement strand
CAAAAAAAAAAAAAAAAAAAAAAAAACTGCAGTGACTGCCTATGTATCTTCCAGGAAAATCCAAGTGCTTAAAGATCTCGCAGACATCCAAGGCCCTGGTCCCTATCTACCTGTCTAACTTCACTCCTAGCCGCCTCTTTGTGGAGTTCTGGACTGCAGCACACTGGCCTCCTTTCTGTTCTTCAAATTGTAATGACCAGCTCCCTCCCCAGTCTGAAGCTCCCCGAGGACAGGGGCCTGTGGCTCTGTATTCCCAATACTGGCAAATAACAGGCATCTAGGAAATACTGCCCATGTATATAATGAATGGATGACTGAATGGCTGCGTGGATGAATAAATGAACCTTTCAAAGAGAGGTATCCCTAAGGTATTTTCAGATGAAGAAATCTAGAGGCCAGGAAAGGCAAGTATATTACTAAGTGTCACTCAGCAGATAAATGTTCCATCTGGGTATCAGATTCAGGTCTGAGTTCAGAGTTGGGCTTCCTCCACTCACACTGTCTCAAAATGACTGCTCCCACTAGTAAGTGTAACACCATCTGATAAGGAAAATGAATTGACACCGGGAGAAAAGATTGACACCAGAGGTACAGGGTTTGCAAACACGAGGACACATAAATAGCAGGACCCAAAGTATCATAACTGGGACCTTTGACATCTGTGATCCCCAAATCCCTCAGCGAACGAGACCTGCTCAGGTGGGGAGGTCCAAGAGTGACAGATTTATAAAATCCCCAAAAGGTCTTGGGGATTCACATTAGAGGACCAGGCCTGTAATGGTCAGAGGAGCCCAGGCAATTATGTCAGACTTGTTCATGGTATGTGGGGGTCGGTGAGCAAAGCAACCCAGGAATCAAGTCTTCTACTGAACCACCTGGAAAGATATTCTGGCCATGCACCCCACGGAAATGTCACTGCATCCAGGGAACTTGTTCTGGTCGTGGGAAAGAATCCATGCCTCTTGCACCCAGTATGGGTGGGTCAAGGTTCAGCCAATGGTGGCAGAGAAGCCACCTGTAAGTGCTCTACTCAGCATGCCCAGCTGAACTCCCAGCCAACAGCTACCCTGTGGGTGAGCCATCAACTGCCTCCAGCCCCGTCAAGCCTTCAGATCAATCAAATCCCAGCTGACATCCAACTGCAACCATGGGAGAGACCCCAAGTGAAAAATCACTCACCTGAGGGGGAACAGGAGGAGGAGAAAGGCACGACATGGACAGGTGAGAGGGTACTGTCTTACTTCCCCACAGACAGCAATTGCCAACTCTGAACAAAATATTAAAAAACAAAACAGGGCTTCCGTGGTGGCGCAGTGGTTGAGAGTCTGCCTGCCGATGTAGGGGACACGGGTTTGTGCCCCAGTCCGGGAGGATCTCACATGCCGTGGAGCCGCTGGGCCCGTGAGCCATGGCCGCTGAGCCTGTGCGTCCGGAGCCTGTGCTCCGCAACGGGGGGAGGCCAGGACAGTGAGAGGCCCGCGTACCGCAAAAACAAAACAAAACAAAACAAAACCCCAACAATTTGAAGGCACTGGAGAGAAACCAGACAGAGGCAAAAGCTGGAGGGGATTCAGCCTTTTAAGGAATGGAAGACACTGGGAATTCCCTGGTGGTCCAGTGGTTGGGACTGTGCCCTCCACTGCAGGGGGCACGGGTTCGATCCCTGGTTGGGGAACTAAGATCCTGCAAGCCAAGTGGCATGGCCAAAAATAAAATAAAGAATGGACTTTTTCGCTTATTACTAGACCACAGCATGGAAGCACATCTAGATTACAGGGTGTCGGATCCAGACGACCTTTCAAAAGGAAAGTACCAGAAGCATCCAAAAAGGAAACGAACTATGTTCACGAAGAAACATTTGGCAGATTTGAACTTCCTTTTCAATAAAAAACCCGTACCCCACCCCTAGCCTTCCGAGAGAAATGGCCTCAAAAATGGACATACATCCAACAGTCCTGCAGGTTTGGTTCAAGAATCGTAGAGCGAAATTCAGGAAAGCCAGATACGAGGATTTTCAGTCAGAACAGCAAGAAGCTCAAAAGCCATTATCTGAGGCAGGAGGCAAGATCAGCTCTTCCAAGGGAAATATGGATACACCTCCCAGGTCCCCTAATGGTACCTCCCCTGCGTCTCTAGTTTATATGGATGGTCCAATACCTTCCTTCCAACTCAGCAGGTGGCGCAATTTGAAGGCTGTCACAGACCATTCTCTTGGCCACAAAATGGTCCATTTCGGCTACTGCCAAGACCCTAATATATACTGCCTCTATCCCATTTTGGAATCCCAAGCTCTCTCCACAAGCTTCAATTCTATTTCTTTTGGCTTTTTTTTCGCCATAAAGATCTTAGAGAAGCCAGACACGGAAAGTCATATATGATTTGTAATGATTCCCATACAAGGGAATACTTTTCAGCAGTGAAAGGAAAAAACAAGATATACACAACGTGGATGCAGTTCAAGACCATTATGTTGAGTGAAAGAAAAAAGAACCCACACAACAGAGTACATAGTGTATAATTCTGGATAATTCCCACTACATGAGTTTGTAGGGCAGGCAGGAAAAACTAATCTACAGCAGCCAGAAGCAGACTAGTGACTGTCTATGTCGTAGAAAGAATTGAGTTGAAAAAGGCACATTTTTTTTTTTTTTTTTTTTTTTTTTTTTTGCCACTCTGTATGGCTTGCAGGATCTTATTTCCCTGAAGCTGGCCCACAGCTGTGAAAGCGCTGAGTCCTAACCACTAGACCTCCAGGGAATTCCTCTCACGTCTTAAAATGTCAGTTACCTAGATGTAAAATTCATCAGAGCACTGCATTATATACTTGAAAGTTGCAAGAGACTGGATCTTAAATGTTCTCACCACAAAAAAGGAATGAGAATTATGTGATGGGATGGATGGAGGTGTTAGCTGATGCTATGGTGGTAATCATTTCGCCACATATAAATGTATCAAATTAACATGTTGTATACCTTAAACTTATGTGAAGTTATGTGTCAATCATATCTCATTAAAGCTGAAGAAAAAAAAAGAATGGAACACACTATGTGAGATCAAGTTCATATGGCTTTTCCTCTGAGGACGCACCTCCGTTCATGTGGCAAGGGACAGCTTGAACTCAAGCAGAAAACCAGTCTTTTTTTTTTTGCGGTATGCAGGCCTCTCACTGTTGTGGCCTCTCCCGTTGCGGAGCACAGGCTCCGGACGCGCAGGCTCAGCGGCCATGCCTCACGGGGCCAGCCGCTCCGCGGCACATGGGATCTTCCCAGACTGGGGCAAGAACCTGTGTCCCCTGGGTCGGCAGGCGGACTCTCAACCACTGTGCCACCAGGGAAGCCCTAGTAGAGCACTCTTAAATCCACTAGGTAAAGGAAGAAGGGATAACAGATATAGAGACAGCTAGCTGGAGTCTCTGCCATGCAGCTTTATAGACAATTATGTGGTTGTGTGATGGCTGGAGCTGTGGCAGCCATCTTATGACCATGAGGGGAGACAGTACTGATACACTGAGGATGGAGGAGCAGCCAGATGGAAAAACCCTGGCTCTACTATGACATCATGCTCTCTAAACTGGCACACTTCAGTATAAATATTATGTGAGCCATGCATGCCATTTAAAATTTTCAGTATCCATGCTTAAAAAGTTAAAAAATGTATAAGAAATTAATTTAAAATATACTTTATTTGACCCAGTATACCCAAAATATAATTTAAATATATAATCAATGTAAAATTATTAATGATTTTAAATCTTTTAAACAGTAAATAAAAATTCTGTATGTACACACATCTGTTTCCTAGCTCTATCCACTGAGAGAGTATAGAAACAATGATATCCTTGTAGCAATCAGTTCACCCAGGTCTTGGTTTCTAAATACTGTTCTCCACTAAAAGGAGCCAGAGCTCCTTGGGGAAATGGCCAGAGTTACAGAGATGAGGCAGGAAAATTACAAAAAGAGCCTGGGAATCTGATACCAGAAAGCGAGGAGGTGCTCAACAAATGATGGGGACACATCAAAAGGACATGAGCCCTCTTGAAAAGGTTCCCATTAGCCTCATCTGGGACAACTTGAGCATCACGATAAATGATAGTAAAGAACTACAATTATAAAATAATAACTCATGAGTCCACGTTGATATAAAGCCATTGGTAAATACATGAATCAGGAAGGGGAGGAAAGCTCTTCCTAAGAGTAGAATGTCAACTAAGAAATGTAGAATGATGACATTAGAGGCTCACTATTTGGTAATGGTCATAATAGTAACTGTAAGGCAAACTCCAACAATGGATGCTAAAATGAATGGGTCAGAGTTTGAGAAGTAACAGGAATTCACATGGTCTCAAACTCTCTCCACATCCTTATTAACTACAAAGAGAAAAAATAGTAACCATACAGTGGAGAAACTTGGCAGGCAACATCTGAAAAAAGAAAAATAAGAAAAATAAGAAGTCGTTAAATTCTGGAGGATATTTTATACTTAGAGCACAGCTCGGCTTGTACTAGTTACCTTTCAAGTGCACAATGGCTACATGTGATCTGAGAGCCATACTGGAAGCTCAGCTTAAATGGACCCTACTGTCTGAGATTTCTCATCCTGTGCAATAATAAATGTTCTCATTATTAAGGCACTTTGAGTTAATATTACTTTACTTATAACAGAATGCAATCTAATGACACCATCACACCATCACACACATACTGTGGGAGGATGAATTATGGCCCCCAAAGATGCCAACCCGCAATCTCAGACCTATGAGTATCCCCTGTTACATGCCAAAGGGACTTTGCAGATGTAATTAAGATTTATGGACTCTAAAAGAGATTATCCTGGATTCCCTGAGTGGACCCAGTCTAAACACACGAGTTCTTAAGAGCAGAGAACTTTCTCAGGCTGGAGGTAGAAGAGAAATGTGGCAGAAGGAGAAATGAGAGGGATTCCAAGCATGAGAAGGATTTGACTCACCATTACAGACTCTGGGATGTAGGGTCAATGTGCAGGGACCAGGAAAAAGTTGCAAAGAGCTAAGGATGGGCCCTCACAGCCAGCAAGGAGAAAGGATCTCAGTCTGACAAGCGCAAGGAACAGAATTCTGCCAACAACTTAAATGAGTTTGGAAGAGGATCCTGCACAGAACCTCCGAAACAATCCAGCCAACCACACTTTGATCAGCCTTGTGAGACCCGCAGCAGGGAAATTAGCTGAGCCCACCCGGATTTCTGACCTGCGGAAACGTAAGATAATGAATTTGTGTTGTGTTGAGATGCTCAGTTTGTGAGAATTTGTTATGGCAGCAAAGAAAAACCAACACACACACACACACACAGAGTCCCACACCACAAAGAGCATCTTTTCTTCATTGTTTATTTGTACAGTTTTTATAAAAAGTAGAAAAATAAACATTTTATGGGGTCTGAGCTTGAGAAATCACACACATAAATATAAAAATAGTGATTTGGAGGCAATAAGTTTAAAAAAGGGGTTTTGACGCATAAATAATATCGAAGATGCTGAGACACATTGCAGGTGGGTCTCAGGGGTCAGACACACTGGTCTCCACTGGCAACACATCTCAGGTCCCGGGTGAGGAGGCGGAAGAGGTTGAACATGACAGAGGCTTCGAGGCAGTCCCGGGACTCCTGGGGGCAAAGGGGGATGGCTCAGTAGCTCCCACGTCTGGGCTCCCAGCTGAGCCCAGCCGTCGGTTTCCCCTCCCCGGTCACTCACCTTCTTCGAGGCCTCCTGGAGCCGGTGCAGCCAGTGGTGGAGGCGGCCCTGGGGCCTGGGGCCTGCTGTGGGCCGAGCTGGGACCTGTGGGCAGAGGAGGGTGGTGCTGACGGTGTGAGGCAGGGCCTGGGACACAGGGGCACGTACAGGTGGCCAGAGCCCAGACACGGCCCGGGCGCCCCGAGCGCTCACACAGGCTTGGAGCTTGGAGTGGATGTGCTGCAGCGTGTGAAGGGGCTGGTCCAGGATGTGATCCAGGGATGAGTTAGCCGTGGCCTCCAGGACGTTCAGTGTCAGGGCCAGCTCCGCCTCCAAGGCCACGGGGCGCTCCCACACCTGAGGAGGAGACAGAAGACAGGTGAGAGTTGCATGTGAGAGAGAACAGGCGAGGAGGCACAGGTGAGGGGATCAGAGGAAGGGACACTGGAAGGTGAAAGTCGGGGTCAGGTGAGAGCCGATGTGGTTGGCTGAGGGGAAGGGGTCAGGGGACGGGTGGGGAGGGCAGGGAGAGAAGGATGTGAGGGAAGGAGGAGGTGAGGGGCCACCTACAGAGCCGGAGTGGGGCGGGCACTGACTCTCCCAACTGAGGGCAGGTGGGCCTGACTCTCCCAGCTCACCTGCAGCTGCCTCAGGTCCCGGGTCCTGGGGAAGAGGCGGGAGCTGCAGTTCCAGTCCTTCTGCAAGAGCGACTCTTCCTGGAGAGCAAGGGCAAGGTCAGCCCACAGCGGGAGGGATGGAGGGAAGACCCCAGGGAGACTGGAGGATGGCCAACAGCAGGAGGACGGGAGGTTGACTTCCAGAAGGACCGCAGAGGCACGTCCACCGCAGGAGGACAGGAGATCGCCCACCGCGGGGAGGGTGGAGGTCAGCCCAGTGCGGGGAGGGCAGGCCCACCTTCAGCCCACGTAGCCTGGGAGCGCAGAGGGAGGGGTGGAGGGTCGCCCACTGCAGGAGGGGTCGGCGGAGACTCACAAAGGCATCCTTGGCCCTCTTGAAGGCCTGCAGCTCTTGTGGGGACAGAGACTTGAACTGGGCCATGTGGCAGCCCCTTGCACCTGGGAGGGCCCCGAGGGGTGAGGGCACAGGAACCGCTCCTGTCCTGCTCGGCGCCACAGTCATCAGCACCAGCACCAGCGTGCAGCCGGGGTCCACGTCTGTGTTAAGGAAGGACAGAAAGATGAGGGGAGGGAGGGCGTCGCGGGTGAGGGTGGAGGCTCTGGGGAGGCGAGGGTCCAGGACAATGATGTAGGGGCTGACCCAGCTGCATTCCTGCTCTCTGGTTCCTGCAGCAGATGGGGATCAAGTGTCCGCTCTGAGGCTGCCGCCTGGGGTCTCTCAGTCTCCTCTGGCGTCTCTCACTTCAGCCTCCTCCTCTGGATCTCAGCTCGCTGCTCTGTCCGTGTCTCTGAACTTCCAGCTCCGTCTGAGGTGTAATTCCTGCCTGAGTTCCATGGCGCAGCTTTTAGCCTGTGCAGCTGGGCAATCCCAGCTGATGTAGGAAAAGTGAAAACACAGCTAGAGGCTGACACTGGCAACAGCGGAGGCGAGGGCTGGGAAAGCCCAGGGCAGGGCGGGGCCTGTGAGCCCTGTGAGCTGCTCAGGGAA
>NW_006778738.1:0-3080 GCF_000442215.2 Lipotes vexillifer | reverse complement strand
TCTTTCCCTCATTCATAATTCTGGGGAGAGGGTGGACCAAAGTCCTCATTTGGGAATGTCTTTGAGCTCTGATACGTAACGTTTTTTAGAAATTTTTTTTAATTGGAGTATAATTGCTTTACAACGTTGTATTAGTTTCTGCTGTACAATGAAGTGAATCAGCTATAGGTATACCTATATCCCCTCCGTCCCGGACCTCATTCCCACGCCCCCATCCCACCCATCTAGGTCGTCACAGAGCACCGACCGAGCTGAGCTTCCTGTGCTTTATAGCATGTTCCCACTAGCTATCTATTTTACGCATGGTAGTGTATATATGTCAGTCCTACCCTCCCACTTCGTCCCACCCTCCCCTGCCCCCACTCTGTCCACATGTCCATTCTCTAGGTCCACGTCTCTATTCCTGCCCTGCAGATAGGTTCACCTGTAACAGCAGGTGGACTTCCCTGGGGGTCCAGTGGGTAAGACTCTGTGTAGGGGGCCCGGGTTCGATCCCTGGTAGAGGAACTAGATCCTGCACGCATGCCGCAGCTCAGAGCCAGACAGCCAGAATAAACAACCATGTTTTTTAAAAATAAAAGCAACAGCAGGGATGTGCCCAAGTCACCTACCAGTGTTCTTTCTGGTCAGTTTCTATTAATTGCATTGGCCTTACAGTCAGGGGAGGACACACTGCAACAACTGTGAATCCTGAAAATTGACAAATTATCTCAAAATCCCTCAACATCATACTGTTTCTCTTAGAAAGGAAGTTCAGGGGAGTGGTTAGGAGCATGGGAGCTGGAGCTAGACTCTGGGGCTCAAACCTGGCTCCGACCCTCTCCAGCTGTGTGACCTTGGCAAACAGGCTTTGCAGTTGGCCACGAAGATTGCCCATCCACAGATGCAGACAAATTTTAAAAGTACAATTGTTCTGCATTTATGTGTGTGATTATTTAATGGAGACCAATCATTAAGGCCATTCTGCGGCTTCAGCTGGAAGCTTCAGAAACGTTATCTCAATGTATAGTGCTCACTGCAAGGGAAGTGTAACAATGCCATGGCATAAATGAGTAAACTGAGGCTCAGAGAGAAGTAATTTGCCCAGACACGCAACACTTAAGTGGCGGCGGCAGAACTGAAACTCAGGTCACCTGATTTCCCTGTCTCAGCATTTTGTGCTGAACAGCCCCCCTCAAAATGATCACGGAATAAACAACCCAAAGAAATGCAAAAATATTTAATAATTCGCAATAAATTTACAACAGAAGACAGAACGGCAAATACACACAGGAACCTCATAAATACAAAACACACTTAAGTAACGGAATTCAGAAAAACACTTATCCAGAGGCCATTTGGCCCTTTCACTCACTACCCAGTCCCTCAGGGAAAGACACTTCCCCAGCGGGGAAGGGCAAGAGTCACATATTCATGGAATCGCAAAGCCGGCACTGAAGGTTCAAAGCAGGGGTGGGACCTGTCATGAGACAGGGCTGTTCCTGTAACCACAGAAGTAGAAACTGCTCCATGGTACGTGGCGGTCAGCGACCAAGAAGGACACGGACTCCAGTCTTTTCCTGCCAGCCCGGGCCCTGGAAGACCTTAGGGCAACGCATCCCGCGGAAATATCGCTGCTTCCGGGGGAACTCGTTGTGGTCTTTGGGAAAAGGGCGCCTCTGGCACCAGCGCCCGCGGGTCCAGGCTGAGAGACCCGCCTGGTCCGATGGGGCCACGGAGGAGGGCGGCGTCCGCAACCAGGCGCCCCCAGAGCTTCGGGTCGCAGGCGGAGCCGCGGCGGGATCACAGACAAGGACCCGAGTGCGCCACCAGCCGCAGGTCCCACGCCAGCAGGCGCAGGAGGTTGAAGATGACGGTGGCTTCGTGGCACCGAGGCGAGCCCTGCAGCCCGGGAAGGAGGCGGAGCGGGGCTGAGTCAGGGATCTCCTGCCCCTCCAGACCCCCCCTCCAGACCCTCACGGCTCCGAGCCGGGCTCCCGTCTAGCCGCTTTCCCGCCTGCTCCACTCACAGCTGTGCGAGTTTGGGGACGCCTCTTGGGCCTCCTCAGGGACTTCCTCCGGGAGCCTGGCCGGACCAGCTCGAGCTGGAGGGAGAACAGGAGGTTAATGAAGGCGGCGGGGAACCAAGCCTCCCCTCCCCTCCCCCTCCCAGCCGCAGACCAAAGGCCGGATTTGGGGACACCGAGAGGACGTGAATCGTGTCTGCGCCCGTTTCTGGCCTCATGCGACAGATTCGCAGTCGGGGGGCCTGGCCTTGAGGCCAGGGGCGCAGAGCGAGCCGGGAAGGGTGCGGGGCCAGGGCGCGGCACACTCACGCAGGCCGCCACGTCCCGCCCCACGGCCGCCAGCAGCTCCAGGGTCGGGCCGACGCCGGGGAACAGCTCAGGGCTCGGCAGGCTGCTCAGCACGTCTTGGGCGTCGGCGAGGCCGCGGGCCACCTGGCGGAGCAGCGCACGGGACTGCGGGCACCGGGCGGGAGTTAGACGGGACCGCGCGCCAGCCCGCCCTCCCCCACCCCGCCCGCCGGCGTCGGGCCTCACGGAAGGCCGCGGGGGGTCCCTCCTCCGGCGGAACGAGCAGTTGCGCGGCCTCCAGCTCAGCGTCTCTTCTTCCTGCGGGGCAAGGGCTGGGGTGACGCGGAGTCTCCTGGCAAGGGCCCCTGAAGCGCTGGGACGTCGGAGATTCCTGGACGTGGCTGGGGACCGGCCGGGACGGTTGTGCTTATCGTGTCCCGAACCGGGCAGCGCTCCGATGGCTGAGCGGGGCTGAAAGGCACCCGCGCTCCCCGTGCGGAGCCTGCGCCCCGATGTGGAGCCGAGTCCGCCTGGAGGGGGCGCCGCTCTGTGGCCCGCACCAAGGCCGTGCATGAGCTGACCACCGGGGCCTCCGGGAAGAGGTCGTGGTCACAGTTCTGGACCCTGAAATCTGAGATGTGCCTGCTGGACGCTAGGACGCTAGGGCCCCTCGGGACAAAGTCTGGTGTCTCCGAGCCCGGTGGGCCCGGGTCCAGGGGGCGGGGGCGTCTGAGCATCACTCACATAGCGGTCCCTCAGTGCCTTGATGGCCAGCAGCGCCCGGGG
>NW_006778737.1:1727381-1741063 GCF_000442215.2 Lipotes vexillifer | reverse complement strand
TTCCTCAAAAAACTAAAAATAGAACTACCATATGATCCAGCAATTCCACTCCTGGGTATACAGACAAAGAAAATGAAAATACTAAATCAAAAAGATACTTGCACCCCAACGTTCACAACAGCATTATTTATAATAGCCAAATATGGAAGCAACCTAAGTGTCCATCAAAAGACACACACACACACACACACATACACACACACACACACACACACACACAGGAATACCACTCAGTCATAAAAAAGAATGAAAAATTTTCCATTTGCAATAACATGAATGGACCTAGAGGTTATTATGCTTACAGAAATAAGCTCAAAGTCACAGTACCAAAGCAGTTTATAAATTATAAAACTGTTTAAATATAAGGTTGTATTATTTTAAAAAGCCTCCTCATTAAAAGGAAAGTTCTGCCTATAAATGTACAACATCCAAAAGAGGCAGAAGATAATCAAAGAACACTGGAAAAAGGGAGATTCTGGAAAGACTTTGAGAATCTAATTGAAAAAGTCCTCTTTGAACTTAAACCCTTATTAATTAATGGTATAGTATTCCCAAAATTTCTACTATTTCAAGAGATTATAAAACCAAATCTCCTGGAAATGGAAGTATCCTATAGCCAACAAATAAATAAAAGGACATAAATCTGAATCTACGTAAGAGAGCCATAGTAAACATATTTTCTTTTTAAATGAATAAATTGCTGTTGATTTATTTAGAATAGGTGGTATAGTTGCACAGTTCCAAAAGAACTAAAAAGGTATATATGCTGTAAAGTCTTCCTGCCACCTTATCTCAGATCAACTCAGTTTTCATCCCCGAACCCACTCTCAGGTAACCACAGTTACTAATTCCTTTGTATCCTTCCAGATCTCTTTATGCATAAGCAAATAAACAACAAATATAGATTCTTATTTTCCCTCCTTTGCATAAAAGCTAGATTACTATATACATTGTTCTGTGCCTCATCTATCATGTTGTTTTGTTACCTGACAATACATATCGTGGAGAATTCTCCATATCAGTACAAAGACAGATTCCTCATTCTTTTTATAGGCTTTACAATGAAGCAGAATCTCAAAAAGCCAGCCTTACTTTATAACTCATCTTATAATGCCCTTGTGATCATCTCAACAAAGACAAATATATAATGTTGCTACAAATATATAATATATAAGAAATCTTTGGAATTTTAAAAATCTTATCTGATTTTTTATTATAAAGAATTTATTAAAGTATGGAACACCTATAGAGAAGTGAATAAAAAGTGTATAAGCCTGATGAATCACCACTAAGCCAACACACTCGTGTAACTATGACTTTTTAATATTTCATGATCTATTAGTATCTAGGAAATATGTTAGAGAAAATTAAAAGTGTTGACTTCCTACACTTCCATTTGGGACACAGTTTGGGGGCTTATGTTTCTTACATTCCATTTCACATAGCTTGATCTTTGTTATTTTTCTTTCAAAATTTTAATTAAGCAGTTCGTACATACAAAAATAAACAAACATATGAATAAAAACTAAAAAATAATAAAAGAAGTATTCATGTACCTAACACCTATCTTGAGAACCCCCTCCCTACCCCTCCCATGAGGCAAGCTGTATGCTTAAGGGTTAAGAGTACAGACTCTAGAGCCAGACTGCCTGAGTTTGATTACAAGGTTTACCACTTATTAGCATTATGATTTGGGGAAGTTAAAGTTTTCTGCACTCTTATTTATAAGCTCCTATACTAATAAATGAGAATAATAATAGTGCCTGCTTCACAACAGGTACTCATTTAATTATGAGAATTAAATAAGTATATATTCGTAAAGTATTTAACACTTTCCAGCATATACTACGTAAAATTTAGCTATTTTTGTATTCACTCTCTGCCACCCTCACAAGGAAATATGTTTACCACTCTATTACTATATATGTAGTAAAACGGATGTATGGATGAGAATTGTGATTTTTAAATTTTATACTAACTGGCTACAGAGTCTAAGTATTCCTTTGCAACTTGCTTTTTTCATTCAAAATTTCTGATATTCATCTACATTGATACATACAGCTATTGTTCATTCATGTTCATTCCTGTACAGTATTCTATGGTGTAAATTAAAAGAAGTATCTACATATTTCTGTCAATAGACATCAGGATTATTTCCAGTTTTTGCTATTATGAAAAATGCTACTACTAACATGCTTGAACATGTCTCCTGATACAGATTTGTAAAAAAGTTTTTCTAGAGTGTATATCTAGGTGAAGAACTGCTGGGTCACTAGGTATATACAAGTTTAACATTATAACAATGTCAAATTGTTTATCAAAGTGGTTATATTATAGCATCACACGCTTCATTAGGAAAGAAGCAGCATTAAATCAATGATCTAAGCCTCCAATTTAAGAAACTAAAAAACAGAAGAGGAAATTAAACCTGAAGAAGGCAGAAAAATGGATATAATAAAGGTCAGAAATCCATGGAACAGATAACAGAAAAAAAATAATGAAGAAAAATCTATTTAAAATAACTGATTCTTTAAGAAGATCAGTAAAGTTGATAACTCTCTAGCCAAAAAGATAAAGAAAAAAAGAGAAAAGATACAAATTATCAGTATTGGGAACAAGAGAGGTAAGTAACATCACTACTGATTCCATAGATATTAAAAGGAGAATAAGGTAATGTTATAATTTTATGCCAATAAATCCAACAAATAAGATGAAACAGAGAAATTTCTTGAAAGACAAAAACTACCAAAGTCAATGCGAGAAGAAATAGACCTGAAAAGCCATATAGCTAACAGAGAAATTAAGCTTATAGTTTAAAACATTCCACACACACACACACACACAAAGACACAAACAGATCCAGATGACTTCACTGGTGAACTCTAACAAGCATTTAAGACTAATCTTTCATGAAGAAAGAAGCAAAAAGCCTGAACAAAATATAAGCCAATCAACCAGCAATGTATAAAAGGATAATACAGTACAATGAAGTGGATTCTATCCCAGTAATGCGAAGTTGGTTTAACATTCAAAACTCAATGTAACTGATCATATCAACAATAGAGCATGAGAGTTCCCAGTGCTCTACAGTGTCACCCACACTTGATGTTATCTTTTTTTAAATATGTATTTATTTGGCTGTGCTGGGTCTTAGCTGTGGCACATGGGATCTTCTTTGCGGCATGCAGGATCTTTAGTTGCAGCATGCGGGATCTTTAGTTGCAGCACGTGGGATCTAGTTCCCTGACCAGGGATCAAACCCAGACCTACTGCATTGGGAGTGCAGAGTCTTAGCCACTGGACCACCAGGGAAGTCCCAATACTGTCCAACTTTTAAAATGAGTATAGGGACTTCCTGGTGGCGCAGTGGTTAAGAATCCACCTGCCAATGCAAAGGACATGCGTTCGATCCCTGGTCCAGGAAGATCCCACCTGCCACGGAGCAACTAAGCCCGTGTGCCACAACTACTGAGCCTGTGCTCTAGAGCCCACATGCCATAACTACTGAAGCCCATGTGCCTGGAGCCCGTACTCCACAACAAGAGAAGTCACCACAATGAGAAGCCCGTGCACCGCAACGAAGAGTAGCCCCTGTTTGCCGCAAGTAGAGAAAGCCTGCACACAGCAACAAAGACCCAACACAGCCAAAAATAAATAA
This sequence comes from Lipotes vexillifer, assembly GCF_000442215.2. NCBI lineage: Eukaryota > Metazoa > Chordata > Mammalia > Artiodactyla > Lipotidae > Lipotes > Lipotes vexillifer. The sequence goes on along the minus strand of NW_006778737.1, from coordinate 1,737,405 downwards.
ATTTATAAAAATAAAATAAAATGAGTATAAATGGTATCTCGAGGTTTCCGTTTACAGTTCCCTAGTTACGCTGATCTTATTATCCATTCTTTCTTCCTCTTCTGTGAAATTCTTATTTGTCTCTTTTGACCATTGTTTCTGTTGGGTTGTATTCCTTATTAATTTGGACAAGTTCTTTCTATATTCTGGATACCAATATTTTACAAGTGTATGTACCATAACTATCTTCTGTTAGTTGTTTTTCTTCATTTTTTTCATTCTATTTTAACGAACAAAATTAATTTTAATGTATTTGAATTTATCAATATTTTACTTCAATGTGTTCTTTTTGTGAATTATTTATGGTATCCTTCCCCACACCAAGGGCATAAAGATAGTCTATATTCTCTAACAAGAGAATTAAAAAAAAAAAAAAAAAGACAAATTTTTTTTTTGGCTGTGAGGGGTCTTAGTTGCAGCAAGCAGGATGTTTGTTGAGTCATACGGGATCTTTCATTGCAGCGTGCAGGCTTCTCTCTAGTTGTGGTACATGGACTTCTCTCTAGCAGGCTTCTCTCTAGTTGTGGCGCATGGGCTTCTCTAGTAGGCATTTCTTTAGTTGTGGAGCATAGGGTCCACAGCGTGTGGGCTCTGTAGTTTGCGGCACGCGGGCTCTCTTGTTGAGGCGCGCAAGCTCAGTAGTAGTGGCGCACAGGCTTAGTTGCCCTGTGGCACGTGGGATCTTAGTTCCCCGACCAGGGATAGTACCCACATTCCCTGTGTTGGAAGGCAGATTCTTTACCACTGGACCACCAGGGAAGTCAAATTTCTTTCTTTTTTTGGCTGCACTGGGTCTTCACTGCTGCAAGTGGACTTTCTCTAGTTGAAGCGACCAGGGGCTACTCTTCGTTGCGGTGCACAGGCTTCTCATTGAGGTGCTTTCTCTTGTTGCAGAGCATAGGCTCTAGGCACACAGGTTTCAGTAGTTGCAGCTCATGGGCTCAGTAGTTGTTGCACATGGGCCCTAGAGTGCATGAGCTTCAGTAGTTGTGGCGCATGGGCTCAGTAGTTGCAGTGTGCGGGCTCTAGGGTGCATGGGCTTCAGTAGTTGTGGCACGCAGGCTCAGTAGTTGCGGCTTGTGGGCTCTAGCGCACAGGCTCAGTAGTTGTGGCACAGGGGCTTAGTTGCTCCGCAGCATGTGGGATCTTCCCGGACCAGGGCTCGAACTTGTGTCCCCTGCACTGGCAGGTGGATTCTTAACCACTGCGCCACCAGGGAAGCCCCCTGAAATGGTATTTAAATAAGTTTATTCCAGAACTTAAAGTGACTGACAAAAAAAGTCTACCTTAAAATGAGGCACACAAATGCAATCTTTTAACATGCCAAGAGAGAAACCATCTTGAAAATAAGAAATCATACTTTGGAAACTTCGAATTTTGTCTACTCACTATGAATCAAATCCTCACCACTTTCCAATCACTTTATTATAAAGTCAGCTTATTAAACCCACTACAGAACATACCATTTTAGTTATTAGGGTTATTTGGCTGGGTTAAGGGGAGGCACGGCTTTCCCCTAAACTACAAATCCAAGATTCTTAATCCCAGGGCTTGGACCTTGGTTCCCTAAAGATTTCTGCCCTATTGCCCCAGCTCCACAGCCTTCCTGTAATGGAACCTGACAAGTTCACCTCTGTCATTTAACCTAAACTACCTGCTCAATCCAGTAGTAGAGCTCCTTAACACACAGCTGCCTCCAGATTATCCCTCTGGCTTTACGCCTTTTCATGCAGACCTTTATACACCAAGGACACCTGTTATTTTCTATCCTAAATCTTCAGGGTCCAATTCAAGCCTCCTCCGCCCTAATCACATAGAGCTCTTAATTCCATTTTGAACTTAATTCTTCCCTAGTTGTTTATGAGGCTAGGTCTGGCTTCCCGATGAAACTATAAGCTCCTCAAAGACTGAAGTGATATCTTAATACTTTCATTATGCTCCATGTTGCCTAACATAGCATATACACTCTCTTACATGTTTCCTGATTGATTAACTAGATTCTCATCATAGAACTTACTCAACTGCTTTAACTCCATACCTTCAAGTAAGGTAAGCCAAGTATGCTAATGATTTTTATTCCTTTTAACAGGGAAAGCATACAAACTTGGCAGTACTGGATAATGGATATTAATCAGAAGACTATTTGAACTGCTTTTACTCACAACACTTCTGATACCAAATGTGTGGCTGTCTTTTCTAACACTACTCCTCCAACTTTCTGAGACAAGCCGAGTGTCCTAAAATTCAATTCAACTCTGACACTATCTACCTGGAGTTAATGTCAGATCCCAAAGATTAAGGGCTCAGTCCCACAAGACTGCCCCCACTTCTACTGCCAGTCAAAAGTCCCAGGTTGTCACCGATACTTGCAACACGGATACAATTTAGGAATGGTCAAATGAAAGAATTGCAAAGGGCAAGGTATGAGGAAAAGGGCTAGGAGCTTCCATGTCTTCTCCGGTGAGCCACCCTCCCAGCACCTCGATGTGATCACCAAACCAAAAGCTCCCTGAATCTCACTGTTCAAGAGTTTTTATATAACTCAATCTTCATCCTGCTACCCCTCCTCTTCCCAGAGATTGCTAAGTGGGCCCCAAAGTTCCAACCCTCTAATCACTTAGTCTTTCTGGTGACCAGTACCATCTGAAGCTATCCAGGGGCTCCCAGCCACCAGTCATCTTATTAGCATACAAGAGACACTCTTATCACTCAGGAGATTCCACGAGTTTTAGGAGTTGTGAGCCACGAACCTGGGACAAAGACCAAATTTTTTTTTTACTGTATCACACTATTTCTTTAACACATTCAAAGAAGTTTCAAGGTATCAAATAACTTAGTTGAGGAGACTCGAAAGGCAGATATTCGAAGAAGAAAACCTTTTTAACAATAAAAAAAAATAAGCATACAGGTCTTACCATGCAAACACACCAACTAAAAATATAAAGAAAAATTAAAATAGCCACAAGCTACTGAACACAGATCTTCCTAGACTTACGATGGTGTTATGTCCCAATAAACCCATTGTAAGTAAGTTGAAAATGCATTTCATTCACCTAACCTACCGAACATCATAGCTTAGTCTAGCCGACCTTAAACATGCTCAGAACACTTATATTAGCCTACAGTTGGGAAAAACCATCTAACACAAAGCCTATTTTATAATAAACTGTTGAATATCTCATGTAATTTATTGAGTATTATACTAAAAATGAAAAACAGAATGGTTGTATGGGCACAGATGGTTGTAAGTGTACTGGCTGTTTACCCTTGGGATTGTAGAGCTGACTGGGAGCCGTGGCTTGCTGTCGCTGCCCGGCACCACAAGGGAGTATCATACACATATTGCAGGAAAAGATCAAAATCTTAAGTACTGTTTCTACTGAATGTATTATCACTTTCATACCATCATGAAGTTGAAAAATCCTAAATTGAACTACTGTAAATCAGGGACTTTTTGTACTTATTCTGTGCCAAACATTCTGCTAACTGCTTTACAAGAATTCTCATGATCTCTACAACAATCCTATGAGGTGAATCTCACTATTAGCCTCATTTTTAGATGAGGAAAACAGAGGCACAGAGACTCCTCAAGGTCACACACCTGGCAAGCAATGGAGCCAGGATTCCAACTCAGGTAGTCCAACCCTAAAACTTCTACCACCAGTGTTCAATGACCCCAAAGATTTGATAGCAGCTCTATTTTCCCCTCCTCAATTCTGCTAACTTCTGGGTTTGCATTTCCCAGAATACATCATTCTCTTCAGGCTTTTCTGCCTTAAACACACACTATTCCCTGGGGCTGGAATGCCCTGCTCTATTTTATACAGAGAGTAAACCCTCACTCTTCATACAGTAGCTTAAAAACAACTTTGTCTATGAAGCCCTCTTCATTCCTTCCATATTTGCTGCCCCCAATCCTGGGAAAGGAATACATCACTCCCTTAGCTCCTTGGAAACAATGATTCGTAGATACTTCTATTGTTGGACTTACTTGTATTGTAACCATATTTTTCAGTACTATCTACTGGGCACTACACTGCACACATGAGACACTCAGATACTTGTTAAGGACTAGGAATGGTCCCAGTTTAAGTTCAACTATAATTTAAACGACTACTTCCTTCTAGTCAAGACAACATCATTCATTCTAACAATATTTTACCATGCTTATAGGCCTGCATATGCACAAGATGCACTGGTGAGAAAAATTAATATCTTAAGATTCCCAGGTTCAGACTGGGACTTATAAATTGCATCTTTCCAACCATTTCTCAACTCCCACATTAAGACTTTGGCACTAGAGCTTCTCAATAACACCAAAATTTTGTCTCTACCTCTTTAGTATTCATATCTTACTCTTGGTTAGACTTCTGTTTCAACAAATGCAGTTAACTTTCGAAACACCATCTAGTAAATTCAATAAAACAAAAGTCTAACCAAGAGTAAGACATTCACACTAAGAAACTAGTGACAGAAATTAAGCCACACAGTACTTCAAAAGCTGCTCTGCTAGACTATCCACGCTGAACTCCACATTCTTCCACTTCCTACACACTAACCTGCTTTCACTAACCTATTACTCCATCTAACAGTCCTCTTTTTTTTTTTTTTGCGGTACGTGGGCCTCTCACTGCTGTGCCCTCTCCCGTTGCGGAGCACAGGCTCCGGACGCGCAGGCCCAGCGGCCATGGCTCACGGGCCCAGCCGCTCCGCGGTATGTGGGATCTTCCCAGACCGGGGCACGAACCCGTGTCCCCTGCATCGGCAGGCAGACTCTCAACCACTGCGCCACCAGGGAAGCCCAGTCCTCTTTTTTTATAAGAGCATTTTGAGATATAATTCACACACCATACAATTCACCAATCTAAAGTGTACAATTCAGAGCAACCATCACCACGATTTTTTTAAAATTTTTTTTAAATGCCACAATCATTTTTATAACATTTTGGTCATCCCAAAGAGAAACCTGTACCCATTCAGCAGTCACTCCATGTATTACATTAGTCAGGGTTCTCCAGAGAAACAGAGCCAGTAGGATGTATATATATATATATAGAGAGAGAGAGAGAGAGAGATTTATTTTAATTAGCTCACATAACATTCTGGGGGCTGTCAACTGAAATTTGCAGGGCAGGCCAGCCGGGTAGAGAAGGGAAGAAGTGCCGTTGCAGTCTTGAGTAAGATGGCTCTCTGAAGGCAGAATTCCTTCTTTGGGGGAACCTCAGTCTTTTCTCTTAAGGCCTTCAACTAATTGCATAAGACTCACATTCTGGAAGGTAATCTGCTTTATTCATAGCCTACTGATTTAAACGTTAATCACATTTTTAAAATACCTTCACAGCAACATCTAAACTGGTATTTATCCAAAAACTGCACACCATGGCCTCACCAAGTTGACATATAAAATTAACCATCACACTCCCTGTTACCTCCTGCTCCTGGAAACCACTAATCTACTTTCTCTCTATGGATCTGCCTATCCTACACATTTCATACAAACAGAATTAAACAATATGTGGCCTTTCACTGAACATAGTGTGTTCAAGGTTCATTCATGTTGTAGTATGTATCAATATTTCATTCCTTTTAATTACCAAATAATATTCCTTTATATAGTATACCACATTTTATTTACCCACTCATCAGTTGAAGGACATTGGGTTGTTTTTTTCTTTTTTACAATGAACATTTGTACAAGTTTTTGTGTGGACATATGTTTTGATTTCTCTTGGGTATATACAAAGGAGTAGAATTGCTGGCTTATATGATAACTCTGTATCATTCCTTTTTACTACACAAAATTTTCCAAAAAATTCAGAGCTACAAATTTTGTTTATTCTACAAGCATAACTACCATTGCTATACTAGTAACATACAGCATGATCTTATCTTCTATCCCTGAACTTCTGAAGTGGAAGGAAACATAACTGGCATCTAATAATACAGTTAATATTTCTATATTTAAAGTTAAAAAACCAAATATATTCATTTTTTTCTGAATTAGATTTACTTATAGGGGGAGGTCACATATATAATTTAAAATACAACCTCCAAACATACTATACTTAGAAATTATCCAATGAAGGATGTGGAAAGAAGGGAACTCTTGTACACTGTTGATGGGACTGTAAGTTGGAGTAGCCAACTGTGGAAAACAGTATGAAGAGTCTTCAAAAACCTAAAAAGAGAACTACCATATGATCCAGCAATTCCACTCCTGGGTGTATAGCCAAAAACAAAAAACAAAAAAAAACCAAAAACACTAATTCAAAAAGATACATGCACCCCAATGTTCAGAGCAGCATTGTTTACAACAGCCAAGACATGGAAGCAAAATAAGTGTCCATCAACAGATGAATGGATAAAGAAGGTGTGGTATATATGTACAACAGAATACTACTAAGCCATAAAAAAGAATGACATTTTTCCATCTGCAACAACATGAATGGACCTGGAGGGTATTATGCTTAGTGAAATAAGTCAGAAAGAGAAAGACAAATACTGTATATTATCACTTATACGTGGAATTTAAAAAATAAACCAATGAATATAACAAACAGAAACAGACTCACAGATACAGAGAAGAAACTAGTGGTTGCCAGTGCAGAGAGGGAAAAGATAAGGGTAGGGGATTAAGAGGTACAAACTACTATGAATAAAATACATAAGCTATAAGGATAAACTCTACAGCACAGGGAATATAGCCAATATTTTATAATAACTTTAAATGGAGTATAATCTTGAAAAATTGTGAACCACTATGTTGTACACCTGAAACTTATATTTTGTAAATCAACTATACCTCAACAAAAATAAAGCATACTAAAAAATTATCCAATGAAAGAGTATCTTTTTTAGTATATTATAGTATCTGAACAGCGATACTCTAATATCTTTACATGTAGAGGGTTTTTTTTCAAATTGTAAAATTTTAAATAATAAATAAATATTGTTTGAGGAACTGATCTTCAATTAAAACTCTACACAGATTGACTACCAAAATATCTATGAGTTAATAGACAATAAGGTTTTTATTTCAATATATTTTTTTCTTTTGATCTATCGCTCACTAACTTGTTGGTGATGAGATTAACAATGACTAATTGTGTGGAGGTGCTGAGGTAGCAAGCAACAGAGCGATCAAGAGCATGCATTCTGCAATCAGATGACTGGGGTTCAAATCCTGACTTCACCACTCTCTGTGTTACCCTGAACAAATTCCTTCACCTTCCTGAAGCTCAGCTTTCTCATCCTGAGGATAATAATACTAACAAATTCAAAAGTCTGTTTTGAGGATTAAATGAGATAATGCATATAAAACTCAGCGTACCACCTGGTAAGTGCTCAATAAAATGATATTAATTTTACAGCAGTCTGGATGCTGGTCATAACCTAGAGCATATTAACACATTTCAGATAAGCTGAGCATAATTCACTTGATATCATCAGCTAAAAATTACATTTAAAATTATGATCCAATTGCTTATGAAAAAAAGTAACAACAACAAAAAACCTTACTTATCTACATACCCAAGTAGACAAATGCACAGAAAAAGCTCTGAAAATTACATACCAAACTAATAACAAAAGTTACTTCTAGAGGAAGGGAAGAGGATAAGAGGTACCTATGTGAAGGAGGACATATATATACTCCACATACGTCCTTATTGCTTCAATTTTTATGAGAATGTATCCATTATTTTTGTAAGTGAAAAATAAAAAAAGGAAGAATAGCTTGAAGGTCCATATTGGAAATTCATTTCTACTTGACTCAGCTAGAATAAGTCAGTAGTTATAAATGTAGATAAAATCATAAGCCTGAAAGTATTGATAAAACCTTAATGCAAATAAATAAGAAAACAAAGTTTCCTATGTCTTTAAATTAAAATCTAACCCAGATTACATATTTGACAAAGAATACAGCAGAATCACCAAAGGCTTCCATGTTTTCAAGTGCCTATATAAACTTTACTTTTTTTCTTTACACCTGTCAGCTATTCTCTTTAAAGAATTAAAAATTTACACGGCACACAAGTTTTTCCAAGGCTGTTTCATTTATTTGCATAAACACTCAAATCCAAATCAGTTGCATTAATGCAAACTTAAGAAAAAATATATTTATTGCTAGGAGTAGTAGGGGTATGTTTAAAAAATGTTAGCTGACTCAGAGAAATAATTAACTCAGATTCTCTCAGTCTTTGAAAGTCTGTCATATGACAAGCTTTTTAGTTATACTTCCAGAAAATAATAGCTTAGATTACCCTTCAAGAGAGCAAAAGACAGATTTTCATGAACAATAATTGTTCATTCCATAATAAGATAGTTCAGAATAAATGTCTAGCAGTTGGCTTTTATCTCAGAGGGAAACAATCTAGATTCTGGTTCCATCTCTCCACAGTTACGAAGAGATGACCTTGCGCAAATAACCTCTAAACAGCAAACTCTTTTTTCATAAAATGGAGCCAGTCTGCGGTTGCTCTACCTACCTCCTAAGTGTTATACAGATCAAGTGAAATAAGAAAGCATTCTGAATATCATTCAACCCTTAAAAGTATTATTTTGCATGAGAATGGATATATATGTAATGGCTCAAAATTAATAATATCACCAATCACAAGATTATCTAAGATACCAAAACACTCGGCGAAGTGTCTTGCACACTGCAAATTCTCAATAAGTAATGATTTATACAAACACCATGTATTGGAAACTGAGTCCATGATCTCAAACTGAGAACTAACTCGAATGACCTTCTGCTCTTTGACCCTCCTCAGGGTCTGCAGAAACAGAAACTGCTCCATTGTTCACATTTCACTCATTCAAGCATTTATGTAGTGCCTATTCCCTTGTTCTCAAGAGCTCACATCTGGCAGAGCAATAGTGCATTTGCGTCATAATTATTTTGTTGTCTGTGTCTCATAACGAAATTATATACAAAGTTCTATGGGAGTATAGAGGAAGAAGCAATTAATTCCTCAGTGGGAGTCAGGGAAGGCGTCACATTGGAACTGGGATGAAGGGGAAAAGTCATTCTGGAAGTCAAAAGAGCAAAAACGGCACTTTTTCTAGGAACAATGAGCACTGTCACATAGCTACTGCACAGAGTCTGGGGCAAAGGAAAAAAACAGTAATAGAAAATGAAGCTGGAAAAAAAAAGGAATGAGAGACGATTTTGAAGGTTTTGTATATCATGTTAAAAATTAATGGGGCAAAAAAAAAAAATTAAAGGGGCAAACAACCTAGATTTTGAGCAGGCGTATAAACTGTTCATCTACTGGTAGTGGTAGTGAGAGAAGCATGGGCAGGAAAGAGTCCTTAGAACATTTCTGCAGCTAACAAATGCCACCATTTTTCTGGATTCAAGTAACTGATATACATTAAGAACCAATCTCAAAATCTTTTCACTTAAAACTTTAAATGACAGACACCCTCCTCCCTATTTATAAAAGAGAATAGATACTAAGCTCTAACTAAATACCACTTGAGAAAACCAAACAGGAGCCTGAGAAGGTAAAGAATAAATTTAAGCCAAGGAGTAAAGTCAAATAACTAAGTAGAACAAAAATGTTTTAAGTGTATACACCAACCATATTTTTAACAACTTGAAATAATAGACAAAATATTTCATTAACTTTCCACTACTGTTAAAAGTAACATAGAAGGAAATGATGATGTGCTGTGCATACATAACCAGGCCTTCTGAACATGTTTACTTTAATGCACATTAAACATAACGTGTCAAACACATGTCTTTCTCACAAAAACTAGCTCTTAATGACCTTTGTAACTTCTGTAAAAAAAAACCAAAAAACAAAAACAGACATCTGTTGAAACATAATACAAACAAAATCAATGAATGTATGATCTGCCACTCTCCCCAGAAGCTGAGACCAGGATCTTTGCAGTCATATGAAAGGAAGAAGGAAGAAACAATCCTGGTTGTCAAAATCTGCAGATTTCTCCTTTGCAATGACTTCTTTTTCTT
>NW_006778737.1:1720803-1727371 GCF_000442215.2 Lipotes vexillifer | reverse complement strand
TCCTGCTTCTATGCCTTTACTTGAGCAATCTTTCCCACCCAAAACTCCTTTCCGACTGACTCTATCTACATTCTGCCCTATTCAAAAAGTCCTAAGGTCTAGCTCAAATTGCATCTCGTCCATGAAACCATCTATCCATGAAACCCTTCCTAAAATCTCCAGTCCATACAGACCTTCCCTCTTTGCTGAAGTCCTAACAGACAAGTTAACACATTTGTCTTTTTTCATCTTCTGGCATTTAGTCATTTTCTTTCCTACTATTAACTTGGCCCACGCCCCTACAACATGACATCATATCTAAACTTTTACAAAGCCTTGGAATAGCAAAGCGGTTAAGAGCATGGATTCAAGAGTCAGAAAACCTCAGTTCAAATCCCACCTCTACCATTTATTAGCTATATGAACTTGGGCAAGTTAACCTAATCTAATCACTCTGTGCCTTAATTTCCTCATATGTTAATATGGGAAAAATAAGCACCTATCTTAGATATTTAAGTATTAAATAAGTTAACAGGTAAAGCATTTAGAACAGGGCATGGTACAAGGTACATAATACGTTTAGTTAAGCTAACAGTTCCCATTTTCACTTGCTCCAGGCCTCTCTCTCTACATGTGGACGTTTTATCACTCTTAAATAATGGTTTTGGTATGTCAATGCTCGGCACAGAACTCTCCTGGGCCTTCCATAACGCATGGGTCCATGCCCTTAGTTTGGCAACAAAGGCATTCCACAACCTGGCACCAGGCTATCTACTCAGCTTCAGTTACTCAACATCTACTTAACAAGAAATAATAGGAAACAGACACATAAGGCAGAGACCCTCTCCTCCAAGGTCTGAAAACTAATTCCAAAAACAAGGCAGAAACATGAAAACACCACACACAACGAATGTTCACCCATAGCTACTATCCAAGACCTTCTATCCAACAAAATCAGTTTCCTCAGTGTTTGGAAGATGTCCAAATCATTCAAAATAACTTGCTTTTGTCTGTTTTATTCCACCCTCATCCCCTCACACACAAATACAACCCATAAAAGCACCTTTTCTTAACCTGTACCTGTCCACTCCTGTTTTGAAGTCTAATTCAAACACCATCACTCTCTTGCCATTTGAACTTATATAATACTGTCTTATCTCAAATCAACTGTTCTCAAGGTGTTTAGTCACCCTCTCTATCCAAACATAAGCCCCTAAAAAGGAGTAACAATTTCTTACCAATTCTCTTCATTTTCCCCCCATGCCTCTACCCCACCACTATGCTCTCCACTGAAACAGATCATGATAGAACAGGTACCCAAAAATATGTGTTGAATTTAAGTAAAAAAGTGAAACTGGAAGTAGACAACTACTACTACTACTTACTACTAGGTAAACTACAGTGAGACTGGAAATAAACTCCTGTGTCGACCACTAGACTATCGCTGGTCCACAAAGCCTCAAATCAAATAGGGCCATCCAAATCAGAAGGAGGCAGTCCACTTACTATCTCTTCTATGTAACCACCATATGGGTAGATTTGCTTGTTCAGTGGTACCTTGAGTCAACAGAAGGGTTAATGACCATCCTATAATTTGCCATCTAATTTGAAGAGTCTGACCTCCAAAAAGGAGTGAAGGATGATACACAGGGCCAGAAACCAAGCAGGGCAATATCCAACTGCTACATCCCTGAGTAGATGATTTGGGGAAGCTTACTAAATTCCACTCTGGCAAACCTGTCATCCTCCCATGCAGGTTTTTAGTACCATAACACATTCCATGAACTTGGCATTAAAAAATGTCACCTACGTTTCCATCTGCCTACACTCTGCAAATTTCCTACAATAAACATGTATTATTTGAATAATCAGAAAGTTTTAAGTGTTTATAGTTTCTTCCAGCTTTTAATGGTTCTCCCATAATGATGAATGCATAATGCAACACTCACAAACTGAAAGTCAACCAAAGGGCATATTACCCCAATTTTCCACTTCCCAGGTAAGGTGCCAATTTGGACAAAGTTCTTCACATGTTTCAATTTTAAAAATTACTTCCACATATGCCATCACATGAAAGAAAAAAATGTCTCATTACCTTCCTGAGATTCCACAGCACTACAGCAAATTGCAAAGACCTGCCTAGATGGTTCCCTCTTCCCCTGACCCCAAACACCCTCTTCTCTAAGGACTGAGCCCTTATTAAGGGCCAGGAACAGGGTGCTAAGTGATTTACATGATTATCTCAGTGCTGGAAACAACAGTAGGTACTATTATTATCCCCAGAAGAGAAAACTGAAGTTTAAAGATGTTTGAGGAAAAAAACAAACAAACAAAAAGAACCTGACTGAGGCAATGCTTAAAGAAGGAGGGGATTCTAGTGTTGTACAAAGAAATTTGCCGGGAATATATATTAGGCCCTAGGGACTTCTGTAATGATAAAATTGTAACAAACCCTTATACTGGAAATTCATTACAGAGAAAACAATAAATGATATTTGGTCTAATTGTGGGGTCTCTTTGTAACTGTGCACCTCACGCTATCTGGCACATAACAGGTGCTCAATCAAAACCTACTGTCTGGGGCTCCCCTGGTGGCACAGTGGTTAGGAATCCACCTGCCAATGCAGGGGACAAGCGTTCGAGCCCTGGTCCGGGAAGATCCCACATGCCCAGAGAACTAAGCCCGAGTGCCACAACTACTAAGCCTGCACTCTAGAGCCCATGAGCCACAACTACTGAGCCCGAGTGCCACAACTACTGAAGCCTGCGCGCCTGGAGCCCGTGCTCCGTAACAGGAGAAGCCACCACAATGAGAAGCCTGCACACTGCAACGAAAAGTAGCCCCCGCTCGCCGCAACTAGAGAAAGCCCACGTGCAGCAACGAAGACCCAACGCAGCCAAAAATAAATAAATAGATAGATAGATAGAAAAAAAAATTTTTTTAAATAATAGAAGAGGGACTTATGCTTCAGGAAAGACTGAGTAGGGGCACTTTTCCTTATTTCTCCTGCTGAGAACAAATTAAAAGATTAAAAAAAAAAAAACCTACTGTCTGTTCAAACCTAAACTTTAAATAGTTAATTTCTTAAAACAATTTGATCACATGGCAAGATCTGACAGGTTATTTGTTTTAAGTAGATTAAGTGGTAGATGGTAAAATAATCAATAGTTATATCTACCCCTAAAGTAAAGGCCTCACATCCTGAGTATGTTTTAGAAAGAAAAAAAAGTTCAAATGGTAGAAATAAGCTGCGTATCCTTTAAAGACAAGGTTTTCTAATAACAAATTTCATTCAAAATTTTAACGTATTTCAATTTATACAATAAACACTCACTATTGATCTATCCTTAGTCATCTCAAAATAAATCAAAGAAGGTACATTTGCAAAGTACTTTAAGAAACCTATTACCTGATTAAGTTTCACCTTAACTGTTGCCCAGGGACATAAAAGGACAAAAATGTAAAAGCTGATTAAGGAAACTATCTGTTTGAATTTGACTGCAGGAAAGATGAGTTCTTTAAATTACTATAGGTAACCTATGAGGTCTTTCAGGCACCCAAACTTTACTTTCCAGGGAGAAAAAAGGATCTGTTCCACAGGTAAATAAATGAGCATCTGGTGTTATACAGAAAAATTAACATACTTTTTAGTTTTTATCCTACATACAGAGTAGGATATAGATATTACGCAAGCACACAGCACTTGGGCAATCTTTTCCTCCTTTCTTTGAAAAATAATTTGTATAATAATTCCTTAATTCAGAAGTAACGCTTTCTCTCTTCCTTTTGAGGCTCAGGTTTCTTTCATTTCAAAACAGTACTCTTCTAAAAGACTTAAATTCTTCTTTTAAAAAAGACTTAATCGGGCTTCCCTGGTGGCGCAGTGATTGAGAGTCCTCCTGCTGATGCAGGGGACGTGGGTTCGTGCCCCGGTCCGGGAAGATCCCACATGCAGCGGAGCGGCTTGGCCCGTGAGCCATGGCCGCTGAGCCTGCGTGTCCAGAGCCTGTGCTCCGCAGAGGGAGAGGCCACAACAGTGAGAGGCCCGCGTACCACAAAAAATATATATATAATAATAATAATAATAAAGACTTAATCATTTAACTCAGAAAGAGGGACCAAAATGTCAGGAGGTGAAACCGGAGATATTCTTATTAGTCTTACATAACTTACTCTAAGTTGGAACTAATTCAGTAGCTTAACTAAAACTTGAGGTTTAAGCACAAACATGAGCTCTTTAGTATATTCTCCTCACACATAGATAGTTTTAAAAATTGAAAGGGTCTTACTCAATTTTTTTCTTGTATTCTTAAAATATAAGCAACCACATGTATAGTTAATTAGGATGCCAACATAAAAATGTTAAAATAGTCAGTCATTTATAATGAAGAGCGCTAAATTCAAGCTATCACGTCCAGGTAATGCAATAACTGATAGAGCTGGATATAATTTCAGAAAATAAATTAATTTTTAACACTGATTTTTAAATATCACCTCTGTAAGTATGCATTAAGTGTTTTTATTAAGCTGAAGGGAACATCAAAAAGTGATTTTCAAAAGCAATTGGTATACGTTCACCCAACCTGCAAACAAAATTCTGAAATCGTAAAGTTAGTTGTTCATGCTTAATTAAATTGGCTTTGATAATTGCAAATTATCCCTTCCTAGGTAAATATGTATCAAATCTTCCAAAATAAATTCACACACTGTCCTTGCTAGCAAAGCCCTGATCTGAACTCAACTAAAAGCTACTGTGTTAACTATATCTCACCACTGAGTCATTTGAGCTCCAGAGTAATACCGGCCGCAGATTCCCTGCATTGCTTAGGGAACTGCTGCTTGCTTCATCTAGCACTGAACTGCAAATTCACCTTTCTAAAAAGACTGAAAGCAAGAAGCCAAGTTTCGCTATCTAGTTTTCTAAAATGAATTAGGGTTTGGGATTTCACTGGGAATGACCACGTTATCAAGATGCCATCGCCCTCTCGAGGCATTTAATTAACAATACCTTCTCTGTTTTCCATTCAACCACCTCAATCAAACTTCCACTAGAACCAGACACACAAAAAGTTGGTTTCATGGCCTTGCTGAAAGTCTCCTCTGGGTGCAAGCCCTGGGATCCCACATTCATTATGCAGAAAGGGCAAAGGGAAACGAAAAGCAACAATTGTTAGACAACGTAGTGACATTACCTTGCCCGTCTTGTGATCAAACCAGACGAGAGCATGGTTCCTTGACAGCACTTTGCAATCAAAGGTAGCATTATTCTGCGCTGGTCGACAGCGGGCCACCGAGCGGCCGATTTTAATAGGCTCGTCCAGGTAGACATGACGCTCCTGAAACGGGTGTGAGTTCGGGCGACAAGTGAAGATGGCCAAGGCTGACGGCATCGAGGACAGACTTGGGGTGTCTCTCCTACCAGGGACAAAGAGGAGTTCCACCGGATCCGGACTGCCCTTCACAAGCCTATACCCCTATCCCCCCCAAAATTTTAAATTAAAGCAAACTGCACATTGTCTAAGCATAACCAGTGAACATCAAAAACTCTTCACTGGGGTGGGAAAACAAGCCAGCGCAAGCCCCATCACCTCCTTTAAAACCCAGCAGGGCCCTGATCACAAAAAGTCCCCAACTGGCAGCTTTCAGTCCATCTTCTTCCCTGGGAAGAAAAGGCTCAAACATTGGACAGCTTCGGCCAAGAAAACTCCTGGAAGACAGTTTGAGGACTGGAGGTATACAACCAGATGAGTCACACACCAATTCTTGTGTTTTGTTTGGGATCGCGGCCGCTTTCCCCCCTCGGTGGCGGAAATGTTGCAGCACTGCAGCATGAAGAAAGGGTCGGTGCGGCCAGAAAGGTCCTTTCGGGCGTAAAAAAGGTGGTGTAGCTGAGCACCTCTGGGCAGCCACCGCCCGTCCTCGAGGGCCTCGGGAGTGGAGGGACGAGAGGCGATGGAGGCGGCTAAGGGGTCTAGACGGCCAGCGGGACAGTCTGCACTGCCCCTGCTGCGCGGAGGCCGGCCGGGAGGTGGCACGGGATCCCCGGACCGCCGTGGGCCGAGGCGGCGGTGGCTGAGGTCCTTGGCACGAGGAGCGGGGACCGGCGGGGGCGCGGGCAGCGGCCGAGGCGGGACTCCGGGGCACCTGGCGGGCGTCCTCGCGACCAGGGCGGGGATCCGGCTCCGCAGGCGGGTGTGGACCGAGCGAGGCGCGACCCGGGGGAGGCTCCGGGGTCTCGACCCGCAGGAAGTTGGTCCCTGAACACCTGGGCTCCTGGTTGCTGCTCAGCACACCGGCCGCCTCCTTTTAGGGTCGCCCCTAAGAGGGTCGCATCTCAGGGGCGGCAGCCGAAGCTCCGGGCTGACGAGGAGGTGGGGGAGGGAGGCCGGCCCGGAGGTTGGGGGAGAGGCCTGGAGGCCCCGGGCTGGGTCCGCCGCAGCCTCCACCACTCGCGGCCGGTGGGACACCCTCAGGCTGTGCCCGACGAGGCAGAAAACTTTCCGACCTGGTGGGGCAAACATGAAAACAAACGGCCGTCAGCCGCCGGTACCCGCCCGCCTCAGCCTTCGCCCCTCTCAACCCACCCGA
>NW_006778737.1:1709206-1720772 GCF_000442215.2 Lipotes vexillifer | reverse complement strand
CCCGAGCCAGCCCCCGCGACTGGCCACGACCTCGGCCGACCTCTCTGCGGACGGGCTGCGGGGATTGGGCGCCCGGACGCCACGACGGGTCCAGCTTCCCTTGCCGCCGCCGCCTCAGCTTACCTTGCCAGCGCCAGCCGCCATAGTGACTCTGACTGAAACCTACCCGGTGCACCGCCACGGGAACGCGCACCCTTCAAGGGTCCTCCTACTCTCTCTCCCGCGCCGTAGTCCGGAAGTCACGTGATCGATGCCTCGGAAGCCATGATGGACAAGGGCAGAAAAAGAGGGCAAGCTAATTTTTAACAAGCCTCCGAACGCCATCTTAGTTAAGGGTTAGACGCTTCAGCACCGTGGGACAACCTGTACCATTTTGGTTAAGGGCAGGAAAAGAATTTGACCTGTTGAAGGTTTTCTAAACATAACTTGCCAAATTCCTACTTTAGCGTCTTGGTAAAAGGCGCCTACTTTTACTAAATTTTATTCACTGTAGTCGTCGTTGAAAATACCACTGATCAAGGCGAACAACCCCATCCAAAGGAGAGGTTATTAGCATCCATCTTAGCTGTGGGCAGCACAGTCCCCCACGGCCGCCTTAGGTGTGAGCAACTAAATTCCCACAAGCCTTGGGATTTGTGCATCTAAAACAAGGTCTATCCTCCCCTTGCTGAAGTCTTCACTGTGTTATCCTGCCCGGAGGAACACTGTTTCTTAGTCCCTGCATTCCATTTCAAACGACCTTTCTTCTCACTGGGCCTGTCTTGTACCCCAGGGCTCCTAACTCAGATTCAACCCCGGAATGAATGTGACTTCATAAAGTTTAAGAGAGTGGTCGAACAATCTCTAATATGAAGAAAGGGGGACTGCTTCCACTCAAAACATTAAGGTAGATGAGGAGTCATTAGTCCCAAGAAGGAAAGATTTTGCAAACTCTAAACGAAAATTTCAAGAAAAGACAGTGGGAGTGAGTCTTACTCATTTAGAATCAGTGGTGGCTTCATTCTTCAGATTCCTTTGACAACAGGCTCCACCACTTTGTGACCTTGGGCACGTTTCTAAACCTCTTCAAGCCTCATTTTGTCATCTATTACATGGAGATAATACTTAACTCACTTCTTGTGAGAATTCAAGGTAGTAATCCATTTGCTCCTAAAAGAGTAACTACTTTGCATTTCAATTCTTATATACAGGATTTGGGCCCTATCCTAAGCTCTGTGCTGGGCCCTGGGGACACATAGGTGAACAAAACCTCAATCCATGCCCTCTGAGAGTACACCTGAGTATTATGAGATAGGGATGGGGAGAGGGAGGTGACAAACAGAGATAACTTCACTTTGATGTAATCAAGGCTAAGACGGAAACAAGCACTGGGTGCTAAAGGGGTCAGAGACGGCCTTCTACAGGAGGTAACTGAACTGAAACAAGGCTGGTAGGAAAACAGCAATGAATATGGTATTTGATGAATGGCTTCAGAAGTTTCCAGGAAGAAGGTTTAGCAAGAAAAAGAATAAGGCTATTTGAAATGGTGGACCAATGTGTCTGGCACATAATAGTAACTCAATAAATATTTGATACGTGATTGAAAATAACATACTGTTACTCATTACAGGATAAAGTAGGAGTGGCACAAAGTGTGTCTGGAGAGAATATGTGTTAGATTATAAGGACCTTGTATACTTTTCTAACACTCTTCACTATTTCAGCAGATGCGTATTGAATTATTACCATGTTCCAGGTACTTTTTTTTTTTTTCTTTCCAGGTACTTGATTCTGGAGAAAAATAAGGATATGTTGAAAAGTTTTAATATAAGAGGATGAAAATTTTTCACTTGTGGTAACTTTTAGCCTTCTGTGGAGTAAAGTAATATAGAACCCGCCACATCCCCTAATGAGTTCTGTGCATGAACTTATAAGTCACTTATGCATTCTTGTCATTCATTCACTCTATAAATATTTAATTTGAATGTCGGAAACAGCTACTGAGACAGGCTCTGGAAATACAACAATTAAAAAAGAAAGACTCCCTTGAGTTACTTACAATTTAGTTGATGACACAATAAGATTCTTGCTGTAATGAGTTTATCAAGAGGAATGGGAGCATGGCAGAATAGTTTAAACTGAGATGAAAAATGAGTAGGAGTAGGCCAGCTAGTCTGATAGTAGTGGGATAATGAAATTTTAGGCCAAGGAAACATTACAAACACCCAGAGACTCGGGAGAAAAGGACTTTAAGGGAATTACAAGTAGGTCTGTATTACTGGAGCATAAGGAGAGGTGGTCAAGAACGAAGGGCACAGAAAAGTGGTTTCAGTTGCTGAAGGACTTGCAGGCAATGCAGTGGTCTTTGGAGTATTTCCATCTTTCTCCTAGAAGATCAAAGTAGAATAATAAAAATCAAGGTTTCAGAATCACACATTACATCACCATTTAAAAGCACTGTAAATTATAAATTATTAAGCTTCTCTAAGTTTCAATTTCCTCATTTGAAAAAAAGTAGATAGTACCCCCACAGAGTCTTGTTAGGATTAAATAAAATGATGTTAGGATTAAATACGATAATGATGCCTAGAAAATAATAGATGCTCAGAGAATGTTAGTTTCTATTATTATTACTAATATCAAGAATTCTTCCAGGGCTTCCCTGGTGGTGCAGTGGTTAAGAATCCACCTGCCAATGCAGGGGACATGGGTTTGAGCCCTGGTCCAGGAGGATCCCACATGCTGCGGAGCAACTAATCCCATGCACCACAAATACTGAGCCTGCGAACCACAACTGCTGAGCCTGTGTGCAACAACTACTGAAGCCCATGTGCCTAGAGCCCGTGCTCCGCAACAAGAGGAGCCCCCACTCGCTGCAACTAGAGAAAGCCTGTATGCAGCAATAAAGACCCAACACAGCCAAAAATAAATAAATTAAAAGAAAAAAAAAGAATTATTCCAGCCTTCCACATACAGTAAGGAGCAAGTTGTAATGTCTCTAATTTGTATATGGAGAAACTTGTTCATAAATGTGGAAACGAAAAGTGTCGCTTTATGTTGAGTTCTACTACAATCTCTTAAAATTAACGTTAAATAGAATATGCTTTTTCACACTTTTTTCAAAGAAAAGCTAGGACTGCTATAACCTGGAAGGGTAAAGAATCTCACCAAGCTACACAGGGTGCTGGAAGTGCTAAAATGGCAATGAAGGCATTCCTCACCCACTGGTATTCGGTAGGCACAGAAAAGGCTTAAATTAGACATCTCATACATGAGATATTTTGAATTCTACGCCATGTGGGTGTTCCTCTCTACGATTCTGTATCCATACAATATTTTAATTAAATAAAAAGCATGTTATGTTTTGAGAAATTTGGAATGATAGTATTTCCCAATGTGGTAGCTTTCTCTTCCTTTATTACTTTTACTTTTTTAATAAACTGATCATTATTACCACTGCTATGATCCATGCTACTTTTCAATCTAAGAAAAACAAAGAACGAATTGTAAAATTATTACCCTGGTACCATGAAAAATAGGCAATCATTAGCATTTGAGATGTGTAAGAGACAGCTCAACTTACAGAGTTTACTCTGTAAACTCACTCAGTATGCAACCCTCCCTAAGTGATACTCATCTAATTGGATTTTAACCAATGACATATGATATCATGAATTATGGAACACTTGCATAATTGCTTAAGTAGAGTATCTGGTTTGCAAATACGTATAAGTAAACTAACTAAAGTAAACTAACTAAAGAGGAGACCTGGAGTAGTCAAAGATTAAAATTGAGAGGATATAATATTTTTAATGGCACACACTAGCTTCTTGAAACTGAAGTTTAATCTTCTTCACAATAAGGAAAGCTCTCCTCATCAGGGAGATTCTAATGAGTGGAAATACTCTGTCATTTCCCAGGTGCCCAGGGTGGAGTTGCCCAGACATTCCAGAGGTACTGCTCATTGGTTTTTGGCTTCCTGGTTCTTCAGGAAATAAAAGAAGTACAATTACCTGAAGACAAGTAAAGACATTTATTTTTCATTCAGCGGTCTTTTTCTGTGAATATAAAAAGAGAGAATCAGAAGATTAACTCTCGCAAGGATCATGGACAACTAATCCAGCTCCCTCATTTTGCAGGCAAGGAACCTGAGGCTCAGAGAAGGTACATTTATTGAAGGTGTATTTTTTTTTTAACATCTTTATTGGAGTATAATTGCTTTACAGTGGTGTGTTAGTTTCTGCTTTATAACAAAGTGAATCAGCTATACATATACACACATCCCCATATCTCTTCCCTCTTGCGTCTCCCTCCCTCCCACCCTCCCTATCCCACCCCTCTAGGTGGTAACAAATCACCAAGCTGATCACCCTGTGCTATGCGGCTGCTTCCCACTAGCTATCAGTTTTACATTTGGTAGTGTATATATGTCCATGCCACTCTCTCACTTTGTCCCAGCTTACCCTTCCCCCTCCCCGTGTCCTCAAGTCCATTCTCTAGTAGGTCTGCGTCTTTATTCCCGTCCTGCCCCTAGGTTCTTCATGACCTTTTTTTTTTTTTTGAGATTCCATATATATGTGTTAGCATACAGTATTTGTTTTTCGATTTCTGACTTACTTCACTCTGTATGACAGACTTTAGGTCCATCCACCTCACTACAAATAACTCAATTTCGTTTCTTAAAAGTATAGAACACTTCACGAATTTGCACGTCATCCTTGCGCAGGGGCCAGGCTAATCTTCTCTAACGTTCCAATTTTAGTATATGTGCTGCCGAAGCGAGCACTTGAGGGTGTATTTACCACACGTTTTCCTCATGACATCTCTGTGTGGTATTAACCCCATTTTATAGGTAAGGAAACTAAGACTTAAAGAGATTGAGTGACTGATCCTAAGTCACCATGCTAGATCTAAAGTACGTGCTGGGTGGTTTGGGTTTTTTTCTTTTTAAAAATATTCTTTAGTGTTTTGTTTTGTTTTTTATTTTTTTGATTGATAAAGCTAATACATATTCATTGCATATATTCATATAAGCAACAGTAAGGAAAGTAAAAATCCTCTCTATCCTCATCACAAATCCTCAGCCTAGGGCTAGCTACTATTAACAGTTTATTAGCTATATCCTTCCAGATGTTTTTCTAAGCCATATGAGGCATGCCTTTTAAAAAAATACCATATCATTTATCAGAAATGGGAAAATCAACACTAGGAGTCTTATTCCTAAAAGTGATAAATACTTTATATCAATAGCAAAAAGCCTGGACAAGGGGAGAAAGAAGAGGAAGAGAAGGAATTCTATTTATTTTTGTCACTCTTGTGTAAGTCCCTTTTTGATTACTGGAAGCGTTCTCTTGCTTTTTATAATCAATTTAAGAATGTTAGCTGGAATGCAGCAAATGCTTAAGAATAAAAGGGATGGGTCAGAAAGCCACATGAGGCATTTTCTTTCTGAATTTTTATTGGTACATTTGGGTTTGTTTTTAAATAACTTAGTTATCAATTAAAATATCAGAGACTTTCTATGTGGTGGTTTTGTTCATCTAGTGAGTTTTTTAAAAAATATTTTAAGTATATTCTTTATTCTAGGAAGACTATAACATTTTATTTTATTTTATTTTATTTTATTTTATTTATTTTTGGCCGTGCTAGGTCTTCGTTGCTGTGCGCGGGCTTTCTCTAGTTGTAGCGAGCGGGGGCTACTCTTCATTGCAGTGCGCGGGCTTCTCTTGTTGCGAAGCACAGGCTCTAGGTGTGAGGGCTTCAGTAGCTGTGGCACGTGGGCTCAGTAGTTGTGGCTCACAGGCTTCATTGCTGCATGGCATGTGGGATCTTCCCAGACCAGGGCACGAACCCATGTCCCCTGCATCGGCAGGCGGACTCCCAACCACTGCGCCACCAGGGAAGCCCAAAATCATCGTTTTTTAATGTAATTATTTGTATTTCCTTTTGATAAGCTCCGTTAGAGCTTTTCTTTCACATAAATGCCCTGTTCCTACAACTGTACAACACAGTCATAGATAATGGTCAAAAGCATTTCACTGAATGGTTATAATTTGGAGAATTCATAGATTTCTTAGGAATCTTTGATCTTAAGCATCCCTAAGACGACTAGTTGAAATGGAGTAAACAGACTATGCAGTAAAATGAGTCTAGAGTGCCTGCTCTTCCTCCACCCCCATTCCCACCGAGCATGCTCAGCACATGAGGCTTGGTGGGAGAAGACTTGCTGGAATCTGCTGGGCTTTCTGTAGGGCTGATTTCATGAATGTGTGACCTTACATGGGGCTTGAGGACTCTGCTGTCTTGAAATTCTTAATACTTTTTTAACGAAAGGTCCCTCAGTTTTACTTTGTACTGGGCCTGTCAAATTATAGAGCTGGTCCCACCTTGGGCATACTGCTTTGAGAACCCAGGCTCCTCTGTACAAGTCCAGCATGTTAACAAGCACAACACATGAAATGCTAGGAGAAATTAGTGGGCTACTGACAGCGAACAAGCATCCCTATAGAAATGAGACCTTTTCAAGTGAAACCAGTCAAGTCCATCTCTCTTGCTCCTGGAATCTAATTATATAATTTGGTATCAGTGGCAAAGATGGTTGCCGAAGAAAACGTGCCTTGATTTTGTGACTTATCTTCTTACTCTTAGAATCTGAAGTTATTCTTGAAAATGATAATTAGAATAATATGAAATCAACACAGGATGTCTGTCCATTAAAGTTTTGCGTTTTATTATAAAACATTTCAAATGTACAGGAAAACTACAATTGCAGTGAACACACATATATACTCCTCTTTGAGTAAAAGTTGTTACCATTTGGCCATATTTGCCATATCTATCTATGTATCTGTGTGTCTGTGTGTCTTCTGAACTTTGCCGCTCTGCGGCATGTGGGATCTTCCCGGACCAGGGCACGAACCCGTGTCCCCTGCATCGGCAGGCGGACTCTCAACTGCTGCGCCACCAGGGAAGCCCCATGTTTTCTGAACTTTTGACGGTGAGTTGCAGACATCATGACACTACTCTGAAATAGTTCAACATGCCCTTCCTAACAATTCAGACATTCTCCTATATAACGAAAATATAATGCTTTTTTTTTTAAAAAAAAGTATTTTATTTGTAATGTAGAAAACTTGGAAAACAGAGATGTATAAAGAAAAATTACCCATAATTCCACTGCCCAGAGATAACCACCATAAGTAGAAAAATGGCATCACATTGTATCTATTTGTCCACACAGAATGAAGCATCTCTACTTATTTTCACCTTTACCAACATTTTCCATGCCTTCTGTAGTAGGCAGAATAATGGCCCCTCAAAGATGTCCATATTCTAATCCGCAGAACCTATGAGTATGTTACGTTACAAGGCAAAGGAGACTTTGCAGGTACAATTAAGGGTACAGAATTTGAGCTGGGGATCTTATCTTGGATTATCTGGGTGGATCTGTTTTTAATCACACGAGTCCTTAAAAGTGGAAGAGGGAGGCAGCGAGTAAATCAGAGAAATGTGACATGAAGACTCAACCTGTTGCTGACTTCAAAGACAGAGGAAGCCTCTAAGAAATGAAGGAAGCCTCTAGACGATGGAAAAAGGCAAAGAAACTGATACTTTCCTAGAAACTTCAGAAAGGCCAGTGCCTTGATTTTAGCCTAGTGAGACCCAGTTGGACTTCTGACCTATAGAATTTTAAGGTAATAAATTTGCGTTAAGTCACTACATGTGTGGTAATTTATTATAGCAGCAATAGAAAATGAATATATCTCCCCATTTGTATTTGCCTTTGAAATGGAAGTTTTTTATTCTTTAGGACATTTTAAAAAAATTTATTTTTGGCTGCGTTGGGTCTTCATTGTTGCACGCAGGCTTTCTCTAGTTGTGGCGAGCAAGGGCTACTCTTCGTTGCAGTGTGCAGGCTTCTCACTGCAGTGGCTTCTCTTGTTGTAGAGCATGGGCTCTAGGTGCATGGGCTTCAGTAGTTGCAGCACACGGGCTTCAGTAGTTGTGGCTCATGGGCTTCAGTAGTTGTGGCTCACAGGCTCTAGAGCGCAGGCTCAGTAGTTGTGGTGCACGGGCTCAGTTGCTCCATGGAATGTGGGATCTTCCTGGACCAGGGATTGAACCCATGTCCCCTGCATTGGCAGGTGGACTCTTAACCACTGCACCACCAGGGAAGCCTCCTTTAGGACATTGTGACTGAATTATTTTCTTATTTTCTTCTTCTATTTGGCTTTGAAAACAATAATGACTAACACAATGAGAAAATAAAGGCAGAACCCCTAGGTTTTGCTCTGAAAGGGGGACTAGATCTTCTATGTTTCTTTTGACCAGGGCTGGGCTGATACATTCACAGACCATTTACAGACTCATAGGGCAGGGGGAGGGATTGCTCTCTAGTCTTTTTAAGAAATTCACTTGGAATTATGGAAACTGTTTTGAGGAAAACCATTTACTCTCAGTCTCTCACAGATCTTTGTACTTGTCTTTCATAGCACTTATAACACATTGTAATGGGGTACAAGTATAACATCTTGATTAATGTCTGTTGTCCCTCTGGACTCTAAGCACTGTAAGAGTAAGGACCCTGTTGGTTTGTTTTTGCTATGTGTCTAGCACATAGTTGACCCCAAAATATTTGTTAAATGATTGGATGTTTGGCAGTGCAAAAATCTGGTTCTTGAGTGGCTAATGAGAAGCTAAACTGCTCTGTGTAATAATATTAACAATTATAATACTAAACTATATATAAGATTAATTATATGTAATTATATATATTATTTTAAAGAATATTAAAACAACAAAACTTTAAAGGAAGAAAAAGCTGTTTTCAACAAGTGCTTGGGAATCTCTTTGAAGATAATTTTGTTTTCTTGGAGACTTTTTTTTTCCTGGATGCAAATTCAGACTACACTGTCTGAATGTCATTCTGGAGATACCAGTGTGTTTCTGCGTATGTGTAAGTTCCTTCCAAACATCCTCACAGGAGGTCAGGAACAGATTGTCAGGAAAGACAATGAGTAGTGTCTTCACTTCCTACTGGCAGCCAGCCCTAGAATCAATCAAGCAGGGAGCCCACTCTGGGCTATTGTGCTCAAGTCAGATTGTATTTCACCACTCTAACCACCCAGATGGACAGTTTGGGGGCAGTGGAGTTAAAATCACCACTGACTAAGCGATGCCCTCTTGCTGGAGACATTTCTAAGAGCTACAAACTAACAGAAAGGTTGCTCTGTGAAGGAACAGTCACTTCAGGGAATGTGAAAGTGGAATGTCATCAGTTAGACTGAACAGCATAGCGATAAGCCTGAAAAGCACTTTCACACTAAGCTTTGAGGGAGTTTGTACCCAGGGCCAACTTTTTCCTATGGAACCTACGTTGCAGTTCTGTTTCGGCAAGTGCTCCTGAAAGCAAAATTTTTTTCAAGTCAGCTGTTATTGGTTAGAGTCCTGTGCTTGCAAACAACAGAAACTACCCCTGGCCAACCTAAGCCTACGGAAAGTATGGGAAAGACATGAGGTAGCTCAGAGAATGGAAATAAACACTGAAGAAGCAAGTCTCAGGCAGGAGGGGAAGCACAGCTGATGAGCAACAAAAGCCAATAAGAAGCCTCCTTATCAGCTTGACCTTTTTCAATCCCTGAGTCTCTCTCCTCAAGATTCAAATGCCCCAGAGAAGGTGATTGACCTAGGCTGGGATACATGCCCATTTCATGGCCAGAAGGGTGCAGAACTTGGAAGGACAGTCCCACTAACTCTATATCTAATGGAAGAAGGATGGTTTCCCAAAGCTGTTGCCAGCAGAAGGGGGAAGGATTGCTGGGCAGGCAAAAGCATTAGATGTCCATTCATCAGCTTATTCACTGAGTGCACATTCAGGAAAATTAGTCTTCTCCTTGAGCCCCATAGCAAAGAACTATAGCTACCTATGGAATCCAGGCAAGTAACTTCCTGTGTGACCTTAGACAAATCATAAACCCTCTCTGGGCCATAGTTTCCTCATTTATAAAATCTATTGAATGGTTTGGGCCAGATGATCCCAAGTGGCTTGTAGAGAGAAAAGAGCCAGAAGAGAGGATCTCCTCCCAGATATTGGCAATATGACCTTGGCTGACTCATTTGCCAATTCTGGGTTTCCCTGTGTGTAAAGGGGGTGAACCAGACACCTTCAGGTTACTTCTAGCTGTAAAAGTCCATGATTCTAAAAAAGAACAGATGGAAGTAGCCAGTTCAGTCTTTCCTCTCAAAATCAATGAAATATCCCTGTTTTTAGGAAATATACACTGAAGTATTAAGGAGTAAAAGGGCCTTATGTATACAACCTACTCCCAGATAATCCAGAAAAAAAAACTCATGTACATACATATATACATACGTGTGTGTGTCTCTGTGTAAAGAAAGGGTCTACAAATGTTAAAAAGTGTCCAAATGTTAAAAAGTAGTGAATTTGAATAAACAGTGTGTGGGAGTTCTTTGAGCTATTATTGAAACTCTTCTCTAAGTGTAATTATTTCAAAATGAAGTCCAAAAAACACGTCAATGGGAAGGGCAAAAGGAAATCTGTTCCTCTGCTTGCTTGTCCAAAGGCTTTTTGATGAATTATTTGTGTGACAAGTGAGTATTTGTATGTCTGTACTGCTAGATCCTAACTCTCTAGGGGAAGTTTTTAGTGCCAAAGCATGGACTCTACAATGCATTCTCACTACTAGTGTGACAAAGCTCCACTGTGAACCTGGAAGATACTGGAAAAGGCCTGTCTATTTACTGCTCCTGAGGAGTCTGACTAAGTGGGTGGAGATTTCCTTTTGGCTCTTATGCTTTTCTTTTGTTTCAACAGTGGTTTAGGGGAACATACTTCAGACACAGCATATATATTTAATGCTTTGTACTTTTAAATATTCATCTATAACCCAACAAATGTCTCTACCAACTACTTACTAACTTGATTTGAAGCCAAACATTACTACCTTCACACAATCACTTCTTACTGAAAATTGATTTCAGTATCTAGAAGGGTATTCATTGCAGGATCATATTAGCAAAATATTGGGACCAACCTAGGGGTCCATCAATAGCGTACCGGTTAGGGCTTCCCTGGTGGTATGGTGGTTGGGAGTCCCCCTGCCGATGCAGGGGACACGGATTCGTGCCCCGGTCTGGGAAGATCCCACATGCCGCGGAGCGGCTGGACCCGTGAGCCATGGCCGCTGAGCCTGCACGTCTGGAGCCTGTGCTCCGCAACGGGAGAGGCCACAACAGTGAGAGGCCCGCGGACTGAAAAAAAAAAAAAGAAAAAAAAAAAATAGCGTACCGGTTAAATAAATACATTCACACAATGGAATATTGTGTAGATGGTAAAAAAGAATGAAGAAGCTCCCTAAGGGTGGCTACGTAATGATCTCTAAGTTAAAAATAAATGAAGCACCCACATATGAGTAAATATGGAACAATCTCCAAGGTATAATTTTAGGGCAATGTGCACAATCATGTATAGGTATCATACAATTGTATTTTAAAATTGCTTGAAGGAGTAAGCAATGAGTGGACAATTAATGTTTTTGCCTGCTCAGCATATGCCTATATATATATA
>NW_006778737.1:1694062-1709161 GCF_000442215.2 Lipotes vexillifer | reverse complement strand
TATATATATACATATATACATATATATATATATATATATATATGCAGAGCATTTTCTGGGAAGAGATACAGGAAATCAGTAACAGTGGAAAACTCTGGAGAGGGGAAAAATGGGTGGGGGTAAGAATCTGGGGAAGAAGGACAGGAGGGAGACTTGATTTTCACTTACATCTTTGGAGTTTTGTACCAGATTTAATGGAGGACTCAGTGCCCCTTCAGCAGTAGATCCTTCTGATCCTCCCTCATCATGTAGGCTCAAGGGAGGATAAATCACTGTAGTCAAGGAAACTGTCCTATTAGGGTATGAGTATTCTGCATATTGGGTTCATGCTCACCGCTGTGGCCTCTCCCGTTGCGGAGCACAGGCTCCGGACGCACAGGCCCAGCGGCCATGGCTCACGGGCCCAGCCGCTCCGCAGCACGTGGGGTCCTCCCGGACCGGGGCACGAACCCGTGTCCCCTGCATCGGCAGGCGGACTCTCAACCACTGCGCCACCAGGGAAGCCCGTCAGCAGCTATTCTTATCTTTGCTTAGTAATTGTTTATTGAATTGAGTTCAACTGGATTGATTTGCTATGCTTTTAGGGGCACTTATTAGCCCTTCATGTGTTTCCCTCTTTTCTACCCTAAAGGAAAAATATAAAACAAACATTTATTTTCCATTCTTAAGTATTTAAAACTTAGACAGTCAGTGGATGTAAATTCGTGCCTCCTTTTTGCAGGGCATTTTGGTATCATAAATCAGCATGTAAAGTGTACTCATGTTGTAACCCAGTACAGCATTTTGTTAAGATATAGAAACAGATCTTACATGTGTATGATCCCATTTTTATCGAATGTCATCCATATATCACTATATGTATATATGCATAGATATCTAGGAGAAATGTCTTCAAAATATTTAAAATGTTTATTCCTCCATGATGGGTGATTTTCCTCTCTGTATTTTTTCATATTATTCACATTTTTCTGGAGTACACATTGTCATCATTTTTATCCAAAAATGAAACTATTAAAAAGAAAAAGCTGGGAATTCCCTGGTGGTCCGGTGGTTAGGACTCAGAGCTTTCACTGCCAAGAGCGTGAGCTGGATCCCTAGTTGGGGAACTAAGATCCCGCAAGCCTTGCAGCATGGTCTAAATAAATAAATAAATAAATGAAAAAGAAAAAGCATTCAAGTGATTTCACTAGTTTTACTCTTTGACTTATCAAATATTTGTTGATTGTACCACTTTATTCTAGAATTATCTTTCCTATTTTACAGTCTGCTGAATTTTCTATGCACCCATTTGAGAAAGTACTGAAGCAAAATACTTACCAAGTACTTTTGAAAAATTTAAGCTCCAGAAAAAAAAAAATCAGAACAGTAGTTTTCTCTTGGGGAAGTTGGGGATGGAGATAAACTGGGGAAAGGTATGAAGGAAACTTTTAGGGTGATGGATAATGTTTTAAAGGTTTGGTTCACAGAGGTATATGTATTTGTCAAAACTCAACAAATTTAGCCAAGGTTTGTGCATTCCTCTGTATGTCAGTTTTACATCAGAAGGAAAAAAACAAATTGGATTTTAGTAAGTGATATTGATATCTGGAATTTACTTTGAAACGCACCAAAAACAAGATAGATTAACGGATGGTTTGAGGAATGGAAAGATGAGTAAATACATAACAAAGCAAATATAATAAAATGTTAATTGTAGAATCTAGGTGATGTGTATATATATATATATATGTGTGTGTGTGTGTGTTCATTATAAAATTCTTATAATTTTTCACTTTAACAATTTTCATAATAAAATGTTGAGAAAAATGTAATCACCGATCATCTATTGATATACTGATATGTTGAATATGCTTACATTTTATTCTTATAAACTAAATTCAAGATTAAGTTCTAGAAGTTGCATCCCCCACCCTCCCAATTCAAACTTCTTGGATAGTTAAGCTATTTAAATATATATATATGATATAATTAGTGACAGAGCTGTCTTCATGACCGTGTTAACTATGCAGTCACACAGGGTCATGAAGTTGGTTCAATGCTCTGCTGTTGCTGTCTTGAAATTCTTATTACTTTTTAAACAAGGGGCCCTGTACTTTCATTTTACAATGGGCCCCGCAAATTATGTAGCTGGCCCTGACTAATGAGCAGTAATAATAATTACTAACATATATTATCTTCTCTTTTTGCCAGGCATTATGTTAAACACTTTATATACACTATTTCATTGAATCCTCAAAGACAGACTTAAGAGATAGTCTTAATATCCCCATTTTACAGGTGAACATAATGAGGCTCAAAGAGGTTAAGATATTTGCTCAAATTCACACATTTTGTGTACCCTCAGTATGCATAGTAGCACAGTACACATGGTAGATACTCAATAAATATTTACTGAATTAATAATAATGATAATAATAGTAATTATTATAGCAGCTCCCATTTATTGAGCACCTTCCAGCAGCCTACAATGCTCTGACTGAAACCCGACATGTTCTCCCTAACCCAGACTCTCCACCTTTGGGGAGTTCCCGCCAGCCTAAATTAGGTCAAGTCTTCTCTTATGTTACCCTGTGCTTCTTTGTCATAGCAGTCATCACAATTGTAACTAGGTAGTTCTTTGTTTAACGCGTGTCTTTCCTTCTGGACTGGAATCTCAGTGAAGACAGTGACTCATTTTTATCTGCTCACCACTCTATTCCTACCATCCAGTGCTGTAGCTGGAGCATAGCCTGCTTGCCAGGGCTGGATTATATATTTTTTCATTTACTCCTCAACTCTGTGAGGTAGAGATTGTTACCATCATTTTACATCATTTACAAGGCTCAGAGAAGTTAAGTCTGAGTTACCCCACCATAAAGGAAGCATCCACCATAACGTGGACCTACATTTGCCAGACTCCAAAATCTCTTGTCTTTTCACGGCAGCCCACTGTTTCTATATGACAATCTGCCTGACAGTATTTTCTATCTCCAGGCACCACTTACTCCCTTCAGCTCCTGTTTTTGCTGTCTGACCTCTGGGCTCTGTGATAAAGAGGAGACATGCTTTCCAGGAAGTAATTACGGCAAGTGATATAACCAGGCTGGCTGAAGCCAGGATTTTATTTTTTAACCTTGATGAGTAAAGCAGCTGGAAATACTACCTTCTAAAAGCAAAGGATCCAATTTCCCCATGGTACTAACTCTTCCTTAGTGCTAGGAAACACCCTGAAGTCCTCTCTTGGGCTATGTAAATATAAAGCAATCTACCCAGGTCTACTCTTGGGGAAGGCCTGAAATAATTAAGGTAAAGCAAACGTAGATGCTTCAGGCTGTTAACAAGATGTCTCTTAGTAGTTTTAGGCTTCGATAGATTAAGATTTCTATACGAAAATGTTTTTCCCTAAGTGTGGATTTGGACTGTCCTATGCTTATGCATTACTGCATATCTTCGCAGAGTTGAGAGGACTATTCTTTGGATTATTCTTTGTTTGTGAGGATCATAGAAGTGGGATGGAAAGGAATGCTGGGAGAGTGCACAGGCT
Source organism: Lipotes vexillifer (assembly GCF_000442215.2). Classification (NCBI taxonomy): domain Eukaryota; kingdom Metazoa; phylum Chordata; class Mammalia; order Artiodactyla; family Lipotidae; genus Lipotes; species Lipotes vexillifer. The sequence goes on along the minus strand of NW_006778737.1, from coordinate 1,705,638 downwards.
TATTCTCTTCAGCTAGTGCCGGAGGACAGGCTGTGAACAAGAAATGGAGAGTGCTTGGCCCAGCATGCCCTGGCGTGGATGGTTGAGTTCTACCTGTGGTATTAAAATCCCAGACTGAAAATCCCAGACCTTAGGAATTAAGACTGATGACAGATTGTGCTGTACTTTGTCTTTTGTAGGACATAGGGCATCTGGTGGTGGTAGAGTTTCCAGAGGACCTAGGTTTGTACCATTCTGAGGATGTTCAGACTGTGGATCTCTCACAGTAGCCACTACTAATAGCAGTGTAAGTTACCCTGTCTATTACACTTCTTTTCTGGTATTCCCAAGCCTTCTGAAAAGACCTGTTTAACTGTCACACCCTGGCCTCAGTTGTGCTCCTGAGCTTGTTCTACTTTCTTGGAAGAATATCAAGTACTTCCTAAAGTCAATGATAGAAGCAATGGTGACAGTCATCTGTGCAAAACAGTGGTGCCCACTGTCCTCATAAGGGTGAGAGATAGTAAGGCTGCAGCAGGTCCAGAAAGTTGGGGCAGAAGTACAGGAGGGACTGTTTCTGAGAACACAAAAGCTATGTCAGAAATACAGAAGAAAAAAAAAAAAGAAATATGGGAGAGAAGGAGGTTGCCTTTTCCAGGAAATAGGCCATGAGGGCTTATGCCATCATAATTTGAACAATAAAAGTAAGTATGATCATATTTTGTAGCCACTGGTTAGTGAGATAGGATGTACTGTATCTGTTACTCTATATGCCATAGCCAGTCTCCAAGATGGTTCCCAGATCTCCTTGCTTTTTCATATTTATGTCTTTATATAGTCTTCTTCTTCAATGAATCAGGGCTAGTCTATGTGAACAACAGTGTATGGCAGAGGTTACAGTGGTTGACTTCCAAGGGTAAGTTGTAAAAGACTTGCAACTTCTGCTTTGGTCCCTTGAATTGCTTGCTTTGGGGTAGGCCAGCAGTCATCTCATGAAGACTCTTATTTACTTATTTTTGGCTATGCCACGCGGCATGCGAGATCTGAGTTCCCCAACCAAGGATGGAACCCTTGCCCACCTGCATTGGAAGCATGGAGTCTTAACCACTGGACCGCCAGAGAAGTCCTCATGAAGACTCTTAAGCTGCTCTGTGGAAAGGCCTACAAGAGGAGGAACTGAGGCCTCTACCACCATCCAGGACCAACTTGCCAGCCAAGTGAGTTAAGTCATTGAAGGTGGATCTTCCAGCCCCATTCAAGCCTTCAGATGACTGTAGCCCCAGCTGACATTTGACTGAGCCTCATGAGAACACCCTATCCAGAACTTCCTAGCCAAGTGGCTCCCATATTCCCAGCCCATAGAAACTATGAGAGATAATAAGTGTTTATTATTGTTTTAAACTACTAAGTCTTGGGATGATTTGTTATGCATCAATAAATAAAACACTATACTATAGATTCTATGGAATAAACGTCTATGTGAAACTCTGCCTAAATAGATCAGCCAAGTCTTCAGAAAAAAAGAGGACATGGGTTGAGTCTTCAAAGATGAGTAGGAGCTTGCAGGTGGAGGTAAAGTGGAGAAAGGGGAATCATTTCAGGCTAAAGGAACAGCTTGACTATAGGGCCAGAAGTTAAGAGGGCATGGCTTGTTTGAAAAAACAGCAATTAGTTCAGCATGACTGGGGTGCAGTATGTTTAAAGAATGAGGTAGAGAAAGATTACAGGAGTAGACAGGAACAAGCTCAAAAAGGACCTTAAATGCCATGTTCATGTATTTGTTTTTTTATCCTGAAGGCAATGAGGAGCCACTAAAGAATTTTTAAGCAGGCAACTGACATGCTCAATTGTACATTTTAGAATGATGGCCAAATGGAAGATGGATTGGAGGCAGAAAGACCATTTGGAAATAATTGCAAGTCCAAGTGAGAAATGATTAGTGCCTGAAGTAAGGTCTTAGCAGTGTGAACGGGGGGCAGGGAATGGATTCAGAGGGCTATTAGGAGGTATAATTTTCAGAATATGAGGGATGAGGAAAAGGGAATATGTGGGATCCAGGAGGAGAAGCAAGTTTTTAAAAAATATTTATTTATTTATTTGGTTGCGATGGGTCTTACCTGCGGCACGCGGGCTCTTTGTTGTGGCGCACGGGCTTCTCTCTAGTTGTGACATGCAGGCTCAGTAGCTGTGACGCATGGGCTTAGGGACAGAACCCACGACCCTTGTGTTGGAAGGTGAATTCTTAACCACTGGACCACCAGGGAGGTCTTGAGGAGCAAGTTTTGAAGGGGTGAGTTTCAGTGGTGTGTAGGACACCAAGGTAAACATGTACAGGGGACAACTAGAAACATTGGTCTGGCTTGGAACCCAAGAGGGAATGAAGTCAGGCTGAAGATGCACAGAAGTTTTGAAGGCTTTTTCATACAAGCATCCCTTCTTAAAAGGTAAGTAATTCCATGGGTGAAATGAAATCAAACTACAATTTAGAGTTTTAGATTTATCTTTCATTGATAGCAAAGCCATTCAAAAATAAGATTTACAGTAAAAACCTGGGATAGGATCAATGGAATGAAGTCAGAACCAGGTACAGGTGGAAGGCCATTTTGTAGTATCTTCCAGTTTTGCTGGGGATTCAAGCATCAGCAGAATCTGGTGACTAATTAAGTATAGAGATTGAATGAGAGGGAAGAGTCTAAAAAATTATTTCCCTCCCCCAAAGTTTCCTTTCTTAGATCTATATTTTTCATCATGTATAACATCTTATGATCTATGCCCCATTTCAGTAACACTGATTTTAAAATTTTCTGAATTAAATTTTGCTTCCATTTTCTTCACCTATTTTCCAGTAAATTTATATGAGTTTCATGATCTTCTACTTCCTCCTTTTTTCCCCTTTCTCCCCTTCCTGCTTTTTGTGAACAAAAGAAAATAAAACCTCTCCCTTTACTGACCATATAACAGGTGTAGCAGAATTCTTGATTTTTTAAATTGAATATTTCACAGGCATTCATTCTTGATTCATTGTCAATAGCTATCTAATTCTTTGAAATTGTTTTTCAACTAATACAGTGATTTTCATCTCTAACACCTAAGTATGGCCTAGTAGTCAACACTCCAAGACTTGGAATTCAACCAATTCACCTGATTTGACCTGATCTACTTATCCAAGAGGTATATATTTAGAAAGATCACATAGATAAATGCAGTGTCCATAGCACTAGCATTTCAAGGATTAAAGAAAAAGTAACTTGCCAGGTCATATAGTTTTGTAATCAAGTTGAGAAGAAAGATCACTGTGATAAATGTGCTAAAATCCCAGATTTTGAACAGGACTTTTTCTTTTGGTTGTTTCATAACTATTTCTGCCTCAGTAAAAATTAATATCAGTGGACTTCATGTCATCTTATTTGTGGAAATAACTGCGGTTTAAAAAAATAATTACCACTTAATTTTTGTTATCAAGAAAGCCCAAGGAAAGTAATGTTAAAAATAAGTAAATGGAGCTGAGTGCTTAGTGGTTAGCATCTGGAGACACCACTTAATGTACTTAACTTTTTCACATTTAATTGATGAAAATTGAGGCTCAATAAAAATTTTCTAAGGAGCAAAATGTCTAATGAATATTTTAAATTTAGCTTTAGATAAAACAGTTTTACAGCATAATTAAAGGTAAATCTGCAAAATCCTAGGTAATAGGGCTTCCCTGGTGGCGCAGTGGTTAAGAATCCGCCTGCCAATTCAGGGGACATGGGTTCAAGCCCTGGTCTGGGAAGTTCCCACATGCACTGGAGCAACTAAGCCCGCGAGCCACAACTACTGAGCCTGCACTCTAGGGCCCGCAAGCCACAACTACGGAAGCCCGCGTGCCTAGAGCCCATGATCCTCAACAAGAGAAGCCACCGCAATGGGAAGCTGGCGCACAGCAGGGAACAGCAGCCCCCGCTCGTCATAACTAGAGAAAGCCAGCACGCAGCAACGAAGACCCAACGCAGCCAAAAATAAATAAATAAAATTAATTAATTAATTTTTTTAAATCTTAGGTAACAGATTTTTCTCTAAGATGAAAAAATTCTTTTGATTACATACTTGAGACATGCTCATTTAAAAAAATTCAATTGATCCAGAAAAGCAGGAAATAAACTAAATTACATAAACCTCACCAGCCACAGATAAGCATTGTTAAAATTTTGTGAACTTGCTTCCAACCGTCTCTTCATACATATATTTGTGTATGCATATGTATGCCCGTAGCGTGACCTACACAGAATCATACCATTCTGTAAACTGATCCTTTCATTTTGCAACACGTTGTGGACACCTTTCCATTTCCATAATATAGATCTGGTTCCAGCTTTCTAAACAGATGCATAGTATTACGCTCTATATAAACACCGTAACTTAACCAACCATTCCCACACTGTTGAACATTTGGGTTGTTCCCAAGGCTTTCTTTTAATTAGCAATACCATGGTAAACATCCCTGTCATATTTCTTTCTTTCTTTTATTATTATTATTTTTAAAGATTATTTGATGTGGACCATTTTTAAAGTCTTTACTGAATTTGTTACAATATTGCTTCTGTTTCATGTTTTCGTCTTTTGGCCCTGAGACATGTGGGATCCCAGCTCCCCGACCAGGGATCAAACCCGCATCCCCTGCATTGGAAGGCAAAGTCCCAACCAATGGACTGCCAGGGAAGTCCCCTTATTATTTATGTATTTATTTATTTGTTCATTCAAATAAAACATGGCTCGGGACTTCCCTGGCAGTCCAGTGGTTAAGACTCCGTGCTTCCACTGCAGGGGGAACAGGTTTGATCTCAGTTCAGGGAACTAAGATCCCACATGCCACACAGTGCGGCCAAAAAAAAACAAAAACAGAAACAGACAAAAAAAAAATATGACTTAGAGCCCCCACTCATCAAGGTGGACATGAGTTATTTCTGGGATTCTTTTCCCCGCTACAGTGAATTATATATGACCTCCAGGGTTTGAGTGGCCCTAGGAAACTGGATTGGGGTTACGCTGTTGATCCTCCTTTGTCTGGCCAGAGACAGTCCTCTCCAGAGGTCTTCTCCATTCTAGGCAGGGAAGCAGCCACCCAACACTTTTAAAGCTGCTTTCAGGGTCTCAGCGCTTAGTGACCTGTCTCCCAGGCATCCTGCAGCCATCCCAACCTGGGTCTATTCTTTTTGAGGGAGATACTTGGAAATCCTAAAATTCCACCCTCCCCAGCCTTAGTGTTGTCTTTATACTAGTAAAGGCTATTTTCTTGAGGAGATGGGGAAAAGGAACTACCACTCAACCTCTCCATATAAACCTATAACAGACAACTAGACAGTTGACTGTGGAGGAGTTACTTAACCTCCTGAAACCTCAAATTCTTTATCTATCTATAAGATAACAACAAATAGCAACTCCATCCTGCCAGGTGTAGAGACCAGAAAATTTATGTGTCTTTAGCTTCCCTCATTCTCTCACTGCCACTCATATTCTGCCTCCTGAACCTTCAGAACAGAACGAGAATCTGACCACTTCTCTCCACCTCCCCTGCTTCTACCTTGGGCCAAGCCTCCACCATGTCTCACCTGGATCTTTGCAGTAGCCTCCTAATAGGTCTCCTTGATTCTGCCCTTGTTCCCGTCATCAATTTTCTTTTGAAAAGGATGATGGCTTTCATCTAACTTTGAGGAAAAGGCAAAATTCTTAGACTAACCTAGAAAGCCCTCTTATATGACTTAGCACCACCTCCCCCACTTCTCTGACCTCAGTTCCAACCATCCTCTTCCTCAGTCACACTCCCCTTGCCAAAACATGTCAGGCGTGCCTTTTGCATTATACTCAGGATAATAGTTTCTCCATGCAGGTATCTGCTCAATTACCTTTATCATTATCCCCAGAGCCTGCTTCATTTTTCTCCACAGCACTTATCACTGCCATAGAGCATGTTTATTTCACTATCTCTTAAAACTGGAATATAAGCCTGTTGAAGGAAGGACTTGTCTATTTCTATTTAGGTTTTCAGTGCCCAGAGAGTACCTAGCACACATTAGGGGCTCAATAAATATTTGCTGAATAAATGAATGGACAATCATATCTTTCAGAATTGGAGTGAGGTTTCATTCTGATAACGTTAATGCCTATCGAATAGGAAGGACTATTTGAACACAGATGGTTGCTGTATCATCATTATTATTATATTTATACTAGTCTTTGAAGACTATATTAGAAAAAGGGTATTCCAGCAAAGAACTGACTGAAGCAGAGGCTTACAAGTAGGAAATACCCTGTAGATAGGTGTGACCTGCACTGAAAACTAAATATTGGTTAAGAGCTAGTGTTGGAAATGTAGGGATGAATATGGAGGGAACTGAATTCAAGGCTCAGAAGTACGGGTTTGTCCCTAACAGTGGGGAACCATCCAGGATTTTCAGCCAAGGAAGATATGGTAAGATCTTGGTTTTTGAAACTTCTGTGGTGATAATCAGTTATCCTGTGTTGCAAAGTTGCATTTTGTGGCTTGTGGGAGGTGTGTTTGTCAATCAGAGAAAACGGTGTGTTTCTTTAAGAAACTTTGCTGGACCTTTTTGTCTGATAGGACCTGGCCTGTGACCTTATTTATGATCCCCTCTTTTCATGCAGACACCAAACATCCTCCATGTGGAGAAAAAGAAGGCTGAGAGCCAGAGCCTTGGTGATTCACTCTTAGTTATTTCCCCTTTCATGATTCTAATTTGCTCACCCTTTGGATTGTCTTCTTCAGACTGTGGCTGTATTTCATGTCTTGGTTTTCCACTTCACAGGCAATTTCTGACCATATCTTTCTCCATGACATAACCCCACTCTCATTTAAAATCTTGCCATCCAAAGTGCGGTCCTGGGACCATTAGCACTGGCATCACCTGAGAGCTTGTTAGAAATACAGAATCTTCAGGACCCACCTGAATTAGAATCTGCATTTCAACAAGATCCCTGGTGATCTGTGTGTACATTAATGTTTAAGAAGCACTACACTTAAGTATCCCTTAACCAATGGATGCACCAGTGTCCCCCAGGAGCCCCTCATCACCTCAAATAAACATACAGAGAGGGCTTCCCTGGTGGTGCAGTGGTTAAGAATCCGCCTGCCAATGCAGGGGACACAGGTTCGAGCCCTGGTCCGGGAAGATCCCACATGCCGCGGAGCAACTAAGCATGTGCACCACAACTACTGAGGCTGTGCTCTAGAGCCCGTGAGCCACAACTACTGCAGCCCACGCACCTAGAGCCCGTGTTCCGCAACAAAGAATAGCCCCCTCTTGCTGCAACTAAAGAAAGCCCACGCGCAGCAACGAAGACCCAGTGTAACCAAAAATAAATAAATAAGTAAATAAACTTATTTTTTAAAAAACAAAACAAAAAAGCATACAGAGTGTTTGCTTTCTAAACAAACTTCGGGACAATTCCCCCTAGCCATCCTTTCCAACTGGAGAGCTTTCCACACTCTACCTTCTGTATAGAAAATCTGAAGCAGCAATGCTTTGAATGTTCGGTGTTTCTCAAGGTACAATCCTCAGATCACCTGCATCTGAATAACCTAGAGAGTTTGTTAAAAATGCAGATACCCCATCTTACCTACATTTACTGAATCTGACTCTTTAGGGGAAGGGCACTGCAAACCACTTTTTCAACTAACATATGATACATACCAACAATCAGAGAACCATCAGAAAACTCCTGGCTGCAAAAACAAATGCAGCTTTAATAGCTCCCCCTTCTTGGTATTGAAACCTTTTTCCAGCTTTGACTCCATTCCCTCATCCAGCCCTGCACTGGGTTATTCGAAATACAGTAATTTTAGTTATGATCCTATTGTTAGAGAGTGCTATTTTGCAAGAGATCTCATACAAGTGCTGCTCTGATACCTCTTTTACAAAACTATGTAAATAGCATTCCAGAATTTCTTTTTTAAAGGTTATCAGTCTTAACATACAAATGAAATATAAATGTTTCTTTCAAATAATTTAATGTTTATTTTTCTGCTTCTTAGTATTTTCTTATGCAATAAAAGAGAAGATTTTTCCTGCGTCTGATGCTTCTTTAAAGTCACTGTGCTCCTCTCCATCAATGTCTCATATCAGGACGGCTAGTTTCATAGTCGGTCCTATTGGAAAAGTACCTAACATGACTTTATAATAACGTTCTCTAGGGTCTGGGAGTTTGGGGGCAGGGACAAGTGCTGAAACAGGCACTTGGTGCCTGCAGTTTGCTGGTCTACCTCTATTGCTACAGTCTACATCAAGGCCTTCTACCACTGACACGAAAGTTAAGCAGAATGGGTGAAAGAATGGCAGCACTAGTTGCATAACTATTATGAAACGGAATTACACAGTTTGAATCCACATTAATAGATATTAAATGTTAATATCTATTAACATTAGATGTTAATAGAAGTGTTAATATCTATTATCATTTTATTACTAAATGATACCTCTTGCAAATAGAATTTAAACAAAGTCTGAATCTTAATGAAGAGGGATCAAGAGAGAATAAAATGTTTTCCAGACTTCTGCATCCACCCCCAACAGTGCTGTTTTAGATCTTAAAATCCTTCTTTCAAAAAACTAGAAAATCAAAACGAAAAATCTCCTTTCTCTCTTAAAGGGGTTCAAGACTTCAAAGGCATTCTTTAATGAGTCTATCTTTATGTATCCTTTTCTGAACCCTCAGCAAGATCTAATCTTATTCTTTTAGAGTGCCTATAGTACTTACTTTTCTCATTTCCAGTCCTACTACTCTTCCTTGATTCGTGGTCATATCTGGGCCTCTCCTTCTCGGTTGTACTTCCTTGGCCAGTTGTAAATTTCTTTAGGCAGAAACTGTGTATTCTCCTTTTTGTACCTATCAACAATATTTATTACATTCGTTTTTTTTTGTTTGTTTGTTTTTTAAAGCAACGCTAGGGGTTGAGCTATTCTTTTTTATTTATTTATTTATTTATTTATTTATTGGGTCTTCCATTGCTGTGTGCGGGCTTTCTCTAGTTGCAGCGAGCGGGAGCTACTCTTCATTGCGGTGCGAGAGCTTCTCATTGCGGTGGCTTCTCTTGTTGCGGAGCACAGGCTCTAGGCACGCAGGCTTCAGTAGTTGTGGCACATGGGCTTCAGTAGTTCTGGCTCACGGGCTCAAGAGTGCAGGCTCAGTAGTTGTGGCATGTGGGCTTAGTTGCTCTGTGGCATGTGGAATCTTCCCGGACCAGGGCTCGAACCCATGTCCCCTGCATTGGCAGGCGGATTCTTAACCACTGCGCCACTAGGGAAGCCCTATTGCATTCTTTATGCTCAGCAAAGTGAGGCCTAAAAAAGTATAAATTATAAAACAAACAGTTCAGCTTGGAAGAAAAATCTTACCCATGTAAAACTGTAGCAATTACTGTAAGAGAATATATAAGTATATAACTAATAGAGACGTGAGTCTTGATCCCATACAGTTCCGTCATGGGAGGTGCAAAACCACTGAAGAAGATGAGTATGGAAGCCCGGGCTCTCAACACTAAGCACATTTAGCCTTAGGATCTACACTTAAAATCCCAGTGGTCTAGAGAGGGTAGATGCCCTCAGTAAGAGCTGCTGAGATTCAAATGGAAAATGAGGGCTGGGAGTGAATATCTCCAAGCTACCATGATGAACCAAGGCCAAAGCTCTTGGTTCAGTTTTTCTGGATTCCATAATTGCCAGCATTTCTGTATGCCTCAGGGGGCAAGGAGCACCTGAAGATTGATCATTAACATTAGCCAGGCAGGTGCCATTCTAGTCAAGTCATTATTATCTCTCCCTTGGATGGATGATTGAAATTGCTTCTTAAATGTTTTTTCCACTTCATTGTTATCTCCTCCTCCTCTGTGTCAGGGGTCCCCACGACCACCTGCCGTGTTCAATGATTTGCTAGGAAGACTTAACAGGACTCAGAAAACATATAATCATACTCATGGCTATGAAGTATTACAGAAAAAGTGTTCAAAACAAAGTCAGCAAAGGGAAAAGGCACAGGGGGCAAAGTCTAGGGAAAACCATGCCCAAGCTTCCAAGAGTCTTCTCCCACTAGAGTCACACAGGATGTGCTTAATTCCCCTGGCAATAAGTTGTGACAGCACATGTAAAATGTTGCCAACCAGGGAAGTTTGTTTAAAACTCAGCATCCAGGGACTTCCCTGGTGGTCCAGTGGTAAAGAATCTGCCTTCCAATGCAGAGAACGCGGGTTCGATCCCTGGTTGGGGAACTAAGGTCCCACATGCCATGGGGCAACTAAGCCCGTGTGCCACAACTACTGAGCTCATGGGCCTCAGTGAGAAAGTCCACGTGCCGCAGACTACAGAGCCCACGCGCCACAACGAGAGAGAAGCCCGTGGGCCACAACAAAAGGTCCACATGCCTCAACGAAGAATCCTGCGTGCTGCAACTAAGACCCAACACTAAAAAACTAAAGTTTTTTTCTTTAGCCCAAAAAACTAAAGAAAATAAATACATATAAAATTTTAAAAAAGAGAAAAAGAAAACTTCAGCATCCACAGATTTGGGGCAAATCACATAGACATGTTCTGCCTAGCAGGTACCAAAATCCCAGATTCCTCAAAGGAAAGCACGTGTTCAACATACAGCACATTGTTTATACAAACAGTTCAGGCAAAGTGAGCCAGTCTTATCAACGGGGTGATGGGAACCTGCCCAAAACCCGAGTTTCCAGACACCTGCCAAGGATCAATCCTGTAAGCCAGACTTTCAAAAGACAGCACTCAGGCCTACTATGTTAATTCACTTCTGCACATCTTCTAACCCATTCTCCAGTCAATAACCAAAGGAATCTTCTTGAAATATAAACCAAATTATGTGTATTGTATTTGGACTAAAATCCAAACTCTTTACCATGGTCCACAAGTCCCTGCATGATGTTAATGACTCCTTCCCCTCAAACTCATCTCTTGTCACTCTCCTCAGCAACACCCTGCAGCCACTTTGGCTTCCTCTAAGTTTCGAAAATATCACTGCCCAGCAGAACTTTCTTTGCTAACAGAAATGTTCTTCTGCACTGTCCAGTCATCTCTTGGTGTCCACCAACCACACACAGTTATTGAGCACCTGAAATATGGGTAGTGCAATTGAGGAAATGAATTTTTAATTTTATTTAATTCCAATTAATTTAAATTTAAATAGCCAAACGTAGGTAGTTTGGCTACCATACTGGGCAATGCAGCTCTAGAACACATTGAGTTTTTCCCATTTTAAGGCCTTTTGTTGTATGGGAACCTACAGATCAAACTAAAATGCTTGAATCACATAGTTTATTAAATTAATTTAAAACACACAGCACAGAGCAAGGGAAAAGAGAAAGGGTAAGTTAACACACTATTAGGAAAGGTTGCATGAATGGTGGAAGGATCACACTGCTCAAATCCTGGGTTATGTAATGCTTGTATTCCTCCCTCTCCTTGCTGTGTCAGCCTTCTCTGCTGACAGACCAGAGTTGAGGTCCAATCAAGAGGGCCCATAGACAGAAGGTGCCCTGGGCCAGTGGTACACACTTGTTCTAGCAGAAAGATGCAGGGACAAGACCCCTGGCC
>NW_006778737.1:1647088-1693654 GCF_000442215.2 Lipotes vexillifer | reverse complement strand
TGCTGAACAGCTATGAGTTTTTATGTTTTGGGCAGAAGACACATACACCAGAACAGTTATTACCAATGAGTGGCTGGATTAAGAGCTCATAAATATTAAGTGTTCATGTATATTTAGTGTATCCTGGACATTAAATATCTCGTAACTCTTTTAATTTGTCATGAATATTTATTCAGTGCTTATGTATACTTAGTGCCTCTCAACTATTACTCTTGGTCTTTTAATTCCTTTCTATTTACATTTAACACATATGCTCTACCCACTAACTACTTACCTAAACTTAACGTATCTTATGAGTTTCATTTATCCCATTTGCTTTTTCTTTTCTTCTGCATCATAACTCAGTATTCTCAAACAGTATAACAAATGCGCCTTATACCTCTGCACATATTTCTTCTCTGTATGGTGACCGTCCTCTGGCTCATCCCATAACAAGCTCCAAGAGGCTTTAGGTCTCAGTGGGAATGTCACCTCCTCTGAAAGGCCTTCTCTGACCACCCATGTGCTATGGACTGAATTGTGTCCCTTCCCAAATTCACAGTTGAAGCCCTAACCCTAATATGACTGTATTTGGAGATAGGGCCTTTAGGGAGGTTAAATGAGGTCATAATCTGATAGGATTTGTTTTCTTATAAGAAAAGGAAGAGACACCAGAGATTTCTCTCTCTCCTTGTACACAGTAAGGAAAGGCCATGGGAAGACACAGCAAAAAGGCAGCTATCTACAAGCCAGGAAGAGAGGCTTCAGCAGAAACGAATCCTCATGGCACCTTGATCTTGGGCTTCTGGTCTCCAGAACTGTGGGAAAATAAAGTTCTGTTGTTCAAGCCACTCAGTCTATAGTATTTTGTTATGGCAGCCTCTGAATTTTTTTTACTCATGATACTTCTAACACCAAATGTATGGATATTTTCCTCACACTAACCAATTCTCCAACTCTTCGGACACCAAGTGGGTGTTCAACAATTCAATTCGATTCTAACACTATATACCTAGAGTTAGCATCAGATCCCTCAAGTGAAAGGGTTCAGTTCCACAAAACTGCCCCCACTTCGGACACCAGTCACAAGTCCCAGGTACTTCTGACCAACTGGCTATTAATCAGGAGTTCCCACAATTCCCTCCTCAGGTTTGATAATTTGCTAGGACAGCTCACAGAACTCAGGGAAACACCTTACTTACTATTACTAGTTTATTATAAAAGATACAACTCATGAACAGCCAGATGGAAGAGATGCATAGGGCAAGGTATGGGGGAAGAAGTGCAGAGGTTCCATGGTCTCTCCTAGCACCTCCATGTGTTCACCAACCCAGAAGCTTTCTGAACCCCATCATTCAGGGGTTTTTATGGAGGTTTCATTATGTACGCACAATTGGTTAAATCACCAGCAACTGGTGATTAGCTCAATCTCCAGCACCTCTCCCCTCCCCTTCTGTGGGGCTGAAAGTTCCAACCCTCTAATTATGCCTTTCTGGCAAACAGCCCCCAGTCTGAAGCTATCTAGGGGGCCCCAGTCACCAGTCACCTCATTAACATACAAAAGTCCCTCTTATCACTCCAGAGATTCCAACGGTTTTAGGTGCTGTATGCCAGCAACCTGGGACAAAAATCAAATATTTATTTTTATCATATCATTCAGCCCTAGCAGACTAATACACCATCTATCAAATCCTTCTAAAGTAGGTCTTTCCCACCCCCATTAATCTGTATCTTACCACAATGTTTACTTCTTTACACATAATTTGTCATTATTTTTAGTTATTTGCTTGCTTACTTTTTAAAAAATTTTTTGGCTGTGCTGGGTCTTAGTTGTGGCAAGCAGGATCTTCGTTGAGGCATGTGGGATCTTTAGGTGCAGCATGTGGACTTCTTAGTTCTAGCACACAGACTCTTAGTTGCGACATGCATGCGGGATCTAGTTCCCCAAACAGGGATCAAACACGGGCCCCCTGCATTGGGAGCACAGAGACTTATCCACTGGACCACCAGGGAAGTCCCTTGTTTAATTTCTTTTTACCTGTTTCCCACAACAAACTGTAACCTCTGCTATGGCTGCAACTATGTCTGTTTTGCTCATTTTTGTAACCTCAGCTAGTTGTCAATGAATATTTATGAATGAAACTTCAAAGCACTTATTAAAAAAATGAGTGAATGAAACTCTGAGTACATATTATTGTTTGACAACAAACAAACCTATAATTCAGCAAGCCTGGCTCTTGAAAATAATTGAAAATTATTTTCAATGTATGACTGTGCCTAAAGCCAACATTTTATTTTATTGTGGTAAAATATACATAACATAAAATTTACCATTTTAACCATTTTATGTATACAGTTCAGTGACATTAAGTCCATTCAGATTGTTGTTCAACCACCAAAGCTATCCATCTCTAGAACTTTTTCATCATTTCAAACTGAGACTCTGTACCCATTAAACAATATCTTCCCATTCCCTCCTCCTCCTAGCCCCTGGCAACCACCATTCTACTTTCTGTCTCTGAGTCTTATATGAGTCTCTAGGCACCTCATATTAAGTGGAATCATATAATATTTGACTTTTTGTGTCTATCTTATTTCACTTAGCATCATGTCTTCAAGGTTCATCTATGTTGTAGCATGTGTCAGAATTTTAATCCTTTTTCAGGCTGAATAACATTCCATTGTATGTATATACCACATTTTGTTTATCCATTCTCCTGTAGACGGACATTTGGGTTGTTTCCTCCTCTTGGCTACTGTGAATAATGTTGCTATGAACACTGATGTACAAATAATTGTTTGAATCCCTGCTTTTAATTCTTTGGGGTATATACCCAGAAGTGGGATTGCTGTATTATGTGACAATTCTATGTTTAATTTTTTTGAGGAACTTCTATACTGTTTTCCACAGTGGCTGCATCATTTTACGTTCCCACTGGCAATGTGCAAGGATTCCAGTTTCTCCACATCCTCACTAACATGTGTTATTTTCTTTTGTTTTTGATTGTTTGTTTTTGATAGTAGCCTACTTAATGGGCGTGAAGTGGTTTCTCATGGATTTGATTTGCATTTCCCTAATGATTAATGATGTTGAGCATCTTTTCATGTGCTTATTGACCATCTGTATATCTTCTTTGGAGAAATGCCTTTTTAAGTCCTTTGCCCATTTTTGAATTGGGTTGTTTTGTGTTGTCTTTCAAGTTGTAGGAGTTCTTTATATATTTTGGATATTAATCCCTTAACAGATTAATGATTTGCAAATATTTTCTCCCATTCTGTAGGCTGTCTTTTCACTCTGCTGATGGCATCCTTCGATGCACAAAAAATTTTTAATTTTGATGAAATCCAATTTACCTATTTTTTCTTTTGTTGCCTGTGCTTTTGCTGTCATACCCAAGAAATCATTGCCAAATCCAATGTCATGAAGCTTTTTTCCTATGTTTTCTTCTAAGAGCTTTATAGGTTTAGCCCTTATATTTAGGTCTTTGATCCATTTTGAGTTATTTTTGTATAGGGTGTAAGGTAAGGGTCCAACTTCATTCTTTTTTCATTATTCTTCTATCCTATGGATATCCAGTTTTCCCAGCACCGTTTGTTGAAAAGTATATCCTTTCCCCATTGAATGGTTTTGGTACCCTTGTCAAAAATCATTTGACCATATATGCAATGGGTTATTTTTGGGCTCTCTATTCTATTCCATTGATCTATATGTCTGTCTTTATGCCAGTGCCACAGTATTTTGATAACTGTAGCTTTGTAGTAAGATTTGTAATCAGGGTGTGTGAGTTCTCTGACTTTTTCTTTGAAACCAAATTTTTAATCCGACAAATAATTTCCAAAATTATTTGTAGGAGTTGCTATCTCAGCAACAGTGCAAAAATACACATTTCACAGCAATTATTTCCAATAAGAACTGGTCTTCTATGTAAATTCTTCACAAGAAGGTGTCTAGGAATAGCCATCCGAGTTTGGAGTCACTGTATTTCTTTTATTTTCCTTAGACAAAACTCTTACTCACACTTGAATTAGAATTTGCAGTATCTTAGCCTTTTGTTCAGGCTGGCACTGCCCAGCTGGGATATCAGCCAAAGAAGACTTCCTGGATTAAGTTTAACTTAGGTAACTCTTTCAGTTTGGGCTATCAGACTCCATTAGTTTGCCCAGAATACAGAAGAGAACAAACATGTTCAAAACAAGCTGGTTGGGATTTTATCAGGCAGGGTTGCTGCACATTCAAGGTTAGACTAAAAAAAAAAAAGTCAATGAGAGAAAAATCATAACAGAAAGTTAAAGGCAAACTCTCAAAACTAAGCAGAGCCTTGCTGGATTGCCTCTGTATATGACAAAAAGAGAATCAAGCTTATTTTAGTGGGGTCTTTGAGATTTTCTCTCCATTTCAGGTTGTGCAGAAGAAAAATTATAGTTTGAGAAACTTGCCTGGTATTTTGCTTTTCTCCTAACAGAGGTAGGGTGGGGTAGTAAGAAAGAATGTTGGACTGTGTCTAAGGAGCTCTGGCTTCCAACAGGATTTTGCCACTGACTTGCAATGGGAAATAAGTCACTGGCTCTCTGAGCTACAATTTCCTCAACCATGTGTTGAAAGAATTGTTGGATTTTTAAGAACTCTAACAGCTCTAATAATATGACAGAATCATGGTTTTTTGTGGGTTTTTTTTTAACCTCCTCTAGATACTTCTCTTATTATTCTCTAATTCTTAGAAAATGGTGTAAAACTGTTATTAGCATTCATGTTTTGTCTGCTCTGCTAAATTGTACGGTCCTAGACAACATCACATTCAGTTTGCTATCCCTCACAATTTAAGACTACAGCTTTTATAAGTTAAATATTTGAAGGAAGGAAGGGAGAATGAGTTGAGCTATCTTTTTTTTGTGTGTGTGGCACGTGGGCCTCTCACTGCTGTGGCCTCTCCCGTTGCGGAGCACAGGCTCCGGGCCCCCCCCCCCCCCAGCCGCTCCGCGGCATGGGGATCTTCCTGGACCAGGGCACGAACCCGTGTCCCCGACATCAGCAGGTGGATTCCCAACCACTGCGCCACCAGGGAAGCCCTGAGCTATCTTTTTTTGAAGATTATTTTTCAGTGATAGTGGCTTCATAATTTTGTAGAGATAAATATCCTTTAGCTAGGTGATAATGATTATATTATAGTAATAGTATTTCTCCCTGTTTGGTCCAATTAAAAATAATTTGTGGGGGCTTCCCTGGCGGTGCAGTGGTTGAGAGTCTGCCTGCCGATGCAGGGGACAGGGGTTCGTGCCCTGGTCCGGGAAGATCCCACATGCCGCGGAGCGGCTGGGCCTGTGAGCCGTGGCCGCTGGGCCTGCACGTCCGGAGCCTGTGCTCCGCAACGGGAGAGGCCACAACGATGAGAGGCCCGCGTACCGCAAAATAAATAAATAAATAAATAAATTAAAAAAAAAAAAAAATAATAATTTGTGGATTACTTTATAATATAAAAACCCAGAAGCAATGCATTATGTGAGTTAGTATTCTGTTATACTGCTTTTTTGGTAAATAAATTCTCAGGGAAGATTTCCTATGAGCAACTCGATGTGATAAAAGGCTAATGTAATGAATCAGGATTATTTACCATGTGCTGCAAATGTTAGAAGAGCCAGCTCAAACTAGCTCAATCTAGTTCAACCAAAAAGGAAAATTTATTGGACTCATATATCTGAAAAGTTCAGGCTTGGCTAAATCTAGGGCCAAATGGATCTCTAGGGCCATTTCTTCATTTATGGTGGTAAGGCTGCTAACAGCTCCAAGCTATCCTCTCAGTAATCCTGGTGTTAGGACAGTGCCTCTTTCAGAACAGTCGTAATGCCTCCCAGAGTTGAGCTGCATCATTTAAATGAGTCACACATGGAGATGTGCCTGCATTCATCATTGTTCTAGGTATATGGAATACACTGATTAGCTAGGATTGGGTTGTATGCCCACACTGCAGTTCAGGGGTAGCATTTACCTCCTCCTGAACCTCATGGACTGAGAATGATCACGGGGTGGCTTCCTGTTGGGAAACTGGGGACTCTTTTTGCATTTTTTTTGGGCGTGCCACGCGGCTTGCAGGATCTTAGTTCCCCGACCAGGGATCGAACCGGCAGTGAAAAGCGCGGAGTCCTAACCACCAGGGGATTCCCAGGAAACTGGGGACTCTTAAGCAGAAGATACAATGGGTGAAGCCAAGTAGGAGCAGTGGGAATTCACAACAAAAAACAAATCCTAGCTCTGCAAAACAAATTATTTTTAATTCTGTTTTTATATAAAAGTAATGAACTGAGAATCAACTCTATACACAAACTTGTTTCTAGCATTTAACTTCTAAAGCTTTCTGATGTAGCTTTGTACACTGTAAAAGCTTTAATGCAAAAGCTGACTCATGTCAGTTATGAATCACATCTGGCTGCAAATGACAGATCTAACTATAGTGCCTTGAACAGATAAGGGTTAATTTTGACGTTCAGAGGTAGGTTGTTACTGGTATTGGTTTGGTGACTTATGGATGTGAGTCTCTTGATATTTTCTTCATGGTCCCAGAATGGCTGCTGCAATTTTGGGCTTCATGCCCAGGGTGGCAGTAGGAGGAAGCAGAGGAGTACAAAAGGGCAAGAACTGCCTGCTATATAAACATATGTTTTTGTTTTTTCCTGTGTACTTTTTTTTTTTTTGCTGTATGCGGGCCTCTCACTGCTGTGGCCTCTCCCGTTGCGGAGCACAGCCTCCGGACGCGCAAGCTCAGCGGCCATGGCTCACGGGCCCAGCCGCTCCGCGGCATGTGGGATCTTCCCGGACCAGGGCACGAACCCATGTCCTCTGCATCGGCAGGCGGACTCTCAACCACTGAGCCACCAGGGAAGCCGTTCCTGTGTACTTTTTAAAGAGTATAACCAGATGTTCTAATCAATATTCTTGCATACATCACATGGTCACATATATCTTCTGTGAAGCTTGAGAAATGTAGTCTTTTAGTTGGGCTCAGTGCCACTCCAAATTAAACCAGCCTGCATTACTAAGGAAAAGGGGGATAATGGATATTGGGGGGCTGTCTCAGTCAGCGGGAGCTGCTATAACAAAACAACACAGACTGGGTGACTTAAACAATAGATATTTCCTTCTCATAGTTCTGGTGCTGGCTAACTCAGTTCCCTGAAGAGGGCACTTTTCCAAATGGCCCTCTTCTTGCTGTGTCCTCACATGGCAGAGAGAGAGGTCTAGTTTCTTCTTACAAGGACGTTAATCATATCAAGGGGCCGCACTATCATGACCTCATATAAACCTAATTATCTTCCAGCTCCAAATATCAGCACATAGGGGGTTAGAGCTTCAACATATGAATATTCAACCCATAACATTCCACCCCTGACAACGCCCCCCAAAAATTTACATCCCTCTTGCATACAAAATACATTCATTTAATCCTAATGGCCCCCAAAGTCTTAACTCATTCTAGTATCAACTTTAAAGTCTACAGTTCAAATTCTCATTTAAACCAGATATGGGTGAGACACAAGGTATGATTCATCCTGAGGCAAAATTCCTCTCTAGCTGTGAACCTGTGAGACCAGGTAAGTTATGTGCTCCAGAATACAATGGTGAGACAGGTACAGGGTAGACTTTACTGTTCCAAAAGGGAGAAATTGGAAGGAGAAGAGGGTATCAGATCCTAAGTAATTCCAAAACCTCATAAGGTAAAAAATATTAGATCTTGAGACCTGAGAATAATCCTCTTTGGTTCGATGCTCTGCTTTCCAGACCCACTGGGGTGATCCCACCTCTGTAGCTATGCCAGGTGGGGGGCCCCACACCCCAAGCTCCAGGTGGCTGCAGTCTGGCCCAGCGAATCGGAAGCAACTGATCACCCCAACCGTTGAAACTGAGGAGGCCGCCCCGATGATCTCTGAATCACCTTTGTGGTCATTCCTCCTTTGCCTTGAAGAACAGCACACGTTTGCAGCTGCCTCGCTCCACAGTCCAGTTCTGTGGGGTCTAAGAAGTCTGACAGCCTTCCTTTTGCGCTGGGGTGGCTGATTAGGTCTGTGGCTCACACCCAGTATAAACAGGGTGAGAATTTTCCAAATTTTAAAGTTCTAGTTCATTTTTCCTCAACAATTCATTGTTTTGACTCATTTCTCTCTTTTGCGTTTAAAGCTAAGTGGCCAGAAGGAGCCAAACTGCTTCTCCATCACTTTGCTTAGAAATTTCCTCGGTTAACTATCCAGTTTCATAGCTTGCAAGTTTTTCCTTCCACAAAACACTAGAATATAGTTCAGCCAAGTTCTTTTGCCACTTTATAACAAGGATCACCTTTTCTCCATTGTCCAATAACATGTTCCTCATTTCCATCTGAGATCTCACCAGAATAGCCTTTACCACCCATATATATACTAACATTCTACTGATGATTTACATATTCTCTAAAAAGAGGGAAGCTCTCCCTCCAGTTCTCCCCTTTTCTTTGTGAGTCCTCACCAAAATCATTGCCCTTAATGGCCATATTTCTAGCAGGCACCTCCAAACTCCTCCAGCCAATTCAAAGCCACTTCAATATTTTTAGGTATTTGTTACGGTAGCACCTCACTCTCAGTACCAAAATCTGTATTAATTAGCCTCCAGAGAAAAAGAACCAATAGGGCTGAGATACATATACAGAGAGAGAGGGAGAGGGAGAGACTTATTAAATGGAATTGGCTCATGCGGTTGTGTAGGCTGAGAAATCCCATGATCTGCAAAGGCAAGCTGGAGACCCAGGAGAGGCAATGGTATAGTTCCTGTCTGCGTTCAAAGGCCTGAGAACGAGGAGAGGTGATGGTGTAAGTTCCAGTTTGAGTCTGAGTCTTACCTAAGGCAAGAGAAGACTGTTGTCCCAGCTCTAAGACAGTCAGGCAGAGAGGGAATTCTCCTTTATTCAGCCTTTCTTGTTCTATTATGTCTCCAATGGATTGGATGAGGCCCACCTACACTGGCGAGGACAAACTGCCTTACTCAAGTCCAGCAATTTAAATGTTAATCTCATCTAGAATCATCCTCATATACACACCAGAATAATATTTAACCAAATATCTGGGCACTCCATGGCCCAGTCAAGTTGACACATAAAATTAATCATCACAGTGGCATAGCAATTTCTGCCACAAAGATATTAGTGAAAACATTGTGATTTAATTCCTTTCCTTTCTGTTTCAGTTGTTTTCTTATATATATATATATATATATATATATATATATATATATATATACATATATACATATATATAAAGAAAGCTTTTAGTTAAATAGATATTACACAGATGAAAAAAAAGAAATGTTTAATTCTAAGCAAAAAATTTCTCCTAAGTCAGGATATTTTTTTATCAACTCCAGTGTCTTTTTTCTTTTTAGATAGTCTATACAAACAGGATCATTCATTATATTTTGTGACCTACCTTTTTCTACTTAAAATACATAATTTGAACACTTCTTTGCTACAAAATATTCTTTTATGACTTTTTGAAACATCTTTATATGACATTTTTAATGACTGCTGAATAGTCTATTGAATGGCATTTTTCAGTCAATCTCCCCTTGTTAGACATTTAGTAGTTTCCAATTCTTCACTATTATAAGCAACTCTATCACACTCTTGGACAGTAGGACTCTCTCTTTTTTAAAAATTTATTTATTTTAGGCTGCTTTGGGTCTTTGTTGTTGCGCGCGCCTAGCGGGGGCTACTCTTCGTTGTGGTGCGCAGGCTTCTCATTGTGGTGGCTTCCCCTGTTGCAGAGCATGGGCTCCAGGCGCGCAGGCTCAGTACTTGTGGCTCGTGGGCTCTAGAGTGCAGGAGCAGTAGTTGTGGTGCACGGGCTTAGTTGCTCCGCAGCAGGTGGGATCTTCCCCGACCAGGGCTCAAACCCGTATCCCTTGCAGTGGGAGGTGGATTCTTAACCACTGCGCCACCAGGGAAGCCCTCTCTTGTTATCTCTCAGTGTTTAGTTACAAAAGCAAGACATGCCCTCTCCAAATAACTAAAACAATACAGAATTGTGTAAGATAAAAAGCAAAGCTCCTTATTTCTATTCATCAGCACTTCTTTTCCCCAGCGTTTCTATTCCCCATGGGGCAACCACCATTAATAGTTTACTGTGTGTCTTTCTGAATTTGTTTTCTGACTTCTTTCTTCCTTTTCCTTCCATTCTGTTAACTGTAGGTTTTTGCTTCCTGCTCTTCTCAGCCTCAGCCTCAAGCAGCCTCTTCACTCTTATTTGCTGCTTAGTCTGGGAAACCAGACTAGCACATCTACTAGAATTATGTGTAGATTTAGTCAAAATAATTTATGAGTAAAAGCATCACATCTCTCTCATTAAAGAGCATGAACTTCACTGGTTATCCTTTCTGTTTGGCATTTCATAGTGAGCCTTTTAAACCTACCTCCTGGTACTAACTGGGTCAAACAGTTGGTAAAGTAACCTTCAAATAAAGTGAGGTGTTACTATGTTTACTTTTCATAAGCTAAGAGTGAACTACATTTAAGAAACATTTTTATGTTAACTTTTCACGTGTTCATAAATTTTGTAAAATAGGAGAAGAGCAATTAAAGATTTTTTTAGTGTTTTCATTCATTCAGTAAATATTTACGAGTACCTGTCACATGTATAGATATTAGGAATGTAAAAATGAAAAACCAAAGCTCTTCATCTTCTTTTTTTAAAGCTTTCACAAGTACTATTTAGGAAACACCTAACAGTATATTTTGTCTTCTTTGCCTGGATCCTCCCTTCAAAACGTGCATTTGAGCATTTTGTCTCTGAGTCATGTGGCAGTAAACTCAGTTCTCTACTGATAACACATTGGCACTTGAGCCCCTGTATTCTCTCTATTTCCTTGCCCGAGCAGCTGCAGCAGCATTTAGCTCAGGAGCAAGAGGAAGTCCTCTGGCTGCCCAAGTAGGTGGATATCCAGGACATTTGGATTCCCTTCAGGTCCTTTTGGTAAAACTAAGTCCAGAGACCTTGGCATTGCAATTCACACCATTATCTACAGCTCACCCTTTCCTTTTATCTTTCTTCTTCTTCAACTATGAAAATTGCTGAAATGCCAGGAGTTTGGTTACGGGTGAATAGGGAAGTATGGAATGTTTTTAATCCTGCTCTCAGTATTGTTGGTAATATTAGAAGATCAGCAGAGCCGTGAATCCAGTCACGCTCTTGGCTATAGCAGCCTACCCTGACTTAAGTGCTCCCCACATGAAAAAAGACCCAGGGCTTTAGTTGACAGTAAAAGCAACCTGAGCCAGTGATGTGACCTAGCTGCCAAAACTAGCCAATGTGATCTGAACCAGCATTAATCGAAGGCTGTGGCTGGGACAAGTAAGGTAATAGTCCCAGAGTACACTCTGCAGTGGTCAGACCACACCTGGAGGATGGTGTTTCCTCCTGGGCACAGCATTTTAAAAGTGATGTTGACAAGTCGGAGTACACCCAAGTTGGGCAACAGGATGATGAATGGCCTAGAAACTACATCCTTTGAGGAACAGTTAGAGGAACTGGGGTAGTTCACCCTGGAAACTAGAGGCATAAGGATGTGGGATAACCACTTCCAAATGTTCGCAGGGCTATCATGTAGAAGAGTTGAACTCTTCTGTATAATCTCAGCAAAGCACAACTTAGACCAATGGGTGTACATTACAAAGCGGTTGATCTTGTCTCCATAAAAGGAAGAATTTTCTAGCCCTTACGAACATCCAGAAAATAGGAGCTTTGCAACGTAGTGACTTTACCTTAATAAGGGGTGTTAGAATGGTGACTGGCTGACCAAACACCAGAAGATTCACGAATAGGATGGGAGGTTTGGAGAGACAAACTGATCTAAGATCCTTACAGATTCAAAGGTTCTAATGACAGAACCTCAAGAAGGAAGTGTTAGTGCCTTTTGCCTCAGATCTCATACAAGTATTAACCATAGAAACTATGCTAAAATTGACTCTAATGTCAGATATCAAAGTTATGAGGATGGAAGGAAAAAAAGTCATAGGAACTTTCTCTTTTCCCTCGTGGTTGTCAATTTTGTGTATAAAGATTTGTGTAGTAGTGTTTGTTTGTTATTTTCAAAGCAGATGGAATGATTTTTTTTTTCTCTTTTAAGATTCTTTAAAGCCCGGGTTTGCTTTCTTTCTCATCAAACTTATGGTCCTCTTAATAGTTTTCAGGATATTACATTTTGAAAAGATTACTCTTAATCCAAAATTATAAAGCAGCATTTCAGGGAATGGCAGTCTGTCCACATGTCAAAGAAGCAGTCCTGTGGAACAACTGGTGTTTAAAGCTCATTAATCATTAATAATGAGGTAGTGTCCAGTAAAACGTGTACGTTGCAATAGCTTGGCTCTTCCCCATAATCAGTTATGTAAGTGGACCAGAATGATCATTCCTATTTTACCAATGCAGAAACGGGGTCTTGGAGCAGCTTGCCTACCATGATTGTGGATGGAGCAGGTGCTAAAATCCAAATCCACTAGCACTTGTCTAGTGCTCTTTCTAATACTGTTTTCAATACTAAAAACTGTTACTGTTTTTTCCTAATAGCAGGTCTAGAGACTTACTTAAATGCAGAATATATTTTTTCTCTCTAACTACAGTGGTTCTCTGGAGTAGGAGGGCAGATAGCTTTGGGCAAAGAATTGGCCTCTTAACTTTAATGCTGTCTCTAGTTCATCTTCTGTCCTAAAGAAAGACTCTTGCAAACATCACTACTGATGTCTGAGAATGCTTGACCCTCTCCTTGAAAAGAGAGATGCTAACACTTACTTCAAATAAAAATCCTATGGATGTGGATAGAACAATGCTTGTCAGACAGGGTAGATTTGACTGGGTGGTGCAGCAAAATGCTTAGGAGCTCAGGTTCAGTGAGAGAGATGTGGGCTTAAGTCTTTGTTTTGCCACCTACTGGCTGTGACATTATCATCATTTCATGGAGCCTCAGGGCCCTTATGTGAAGATGGGAATAATAGGACCTACCTTTTTGGCTGTTGGGAGGATTAGGTAAGATAATGTGTGTGAAAGCATGAATACTGTGCTGTTTTTTTAAAAACACGTTTATTGTGAGTTATTATTCATTGTCTTTTACTCACTTTTCTATTGGGGCATTATTGTGTGTTTCTGATTTACTTCCACTTTGCAGTTTATGCTCAGCACAGTAGGTGCTAAATAAATCCTAGTCTGTAGCACCACGCTGGACCCATAATCAGTAACAATTCAATAGACTAAGTGCCTCCTGGGTGCCCAGCCCAACGCCGATCTCCAAGAACACTAAGCTGCCTGAGACTAGACCTCTGCTGAGAGAAAGTGATCCTCAGGTTGTTGTAGAGGTGTTCCAGAAAGGTCTGGCGATGGATGAGTGCGGAGTGAGTCACAGGCAACCAGGCCAAGAAAGGTGGGAGGGGGCTTGGTGGAGAGGGGGCTGCTGAATGAAGGCACAGATCTCTGTCAGCAGATCGCCTGAGTGAACTGTAAGCCTGCATCAGAGTTTTAATACTTGCTTGGCTAGTCACATAGCCTCTCAGAACCTCAGTTTACCTGAAAAGAAATATACAATGATGTCTACCTACTAGATTCAATGAAGTAATATTTGCAAATACTTGCTTGGCACATCATCTGGCACAAAGTAAGTGCTCAATAAATGTTAGCCACCGTTACCATTATGTTCTAACAATTTGATAATACCTTATAATTATGAACGGCGTCATTCCAAGAATAATTCATTCCTTGGTCATTGGACTGCGAAGGAGGATTCCAGGATTCACTGCTTCAGTCTTGAAGAGCTTTAAAGTAAGGAGGCTTCACAATCCTAGTCAAGGGCCTGCGCGACGTCTTTTACTCCGGGAGGCGGTACAGGAGGAGCCAGGCAGAGCCGGGCTCCCAGGGTCACATGGGCCGCGGCCCCGCCCCGGCCGAGCCCGTCCCCCGCGGCTGCGGCAGCTGTGGCTGCGTCTGCGCGGAGCCGAGCGCGCTCTGTAGCGCGGTCCGCAGTGGAGGCGGCGCAAACAGCCAGGGGGCGGCGGATGGCTCTGCGGGGCCTGGCCGGCTCGGGGCCCGGCTCCCGCGGGCCGCTGGATCAGGCGGGGGCAGCGGACGAGGAACGCGAGGCGCCGGCCGTGGTGGCGGCGGGAGACGCGCTAGAGGACGTTGAAGAGGACGAGGGCCGCAGCCGGGGCCTGCTGCGCTGGGACGGCTTCTCAGCCTGGCTGCATTGCGTGTGTGTGGTGGGCTTCGACCTGGAGCTGGGCCAAGCCGTGGAGGTGAGGCCCGGCCGCACCTGGCCCCCGCGCCCCGTCCCGGTCCCCGCGCTGGGGCAGCCCCAGCAGAGCTTGTGGCCCGCGGGCCGACCGGCCTGGACCCTGCCCGCTGCGCATCCGGGCGTGGCCGGCAGCCCCTCCGCCGTCTGCCGGGCTGCGGTCCAGAGGAAGTTCCCGTGGGAGGATCGTGGGCTGTGGCTAAGGGTGAAAAGTTCTCTCTAGCCCCCTCCTAAATACTTCTTGATGGCCCTGTTTTCTTTTCTTTCTTTCTTTTTTTTTTTTTTAACCCGGTGTCACAGGAATAACTAGAATGGTTAGCGGCACCCAGAGAAGACTGCAGGCAGGATGTTTGGGACTTTTTCAAGAAGCAAACAATGCCCCTGACATATGGTGAACTATAATAGACCTCACACAACCAACTTCTTTTAGACTCATGGATTGTTTTGGTCATTTGCAGCGACTCTCAGAACATTCCGCTCAGCCTGAGCCGAAATGCTTGTCTCAGCAGGGGTTTTCTCCTTTTCCTCCTTTTTGTTCCTCATCTCTGTTATTTCTTGATGTTGCTTCTGAGACGGCCTGAAAGCTAATAGCAAGATGAACCTAAGGAAAATGGTTCGCTTGTGAATTTGTCAAGTTTTCCATTTTTATAGCGCCTTGTTGAAAGGCCTTGTAATCTTGACATTATTTAGGGTTTCTTTTGTAGCATAAGAGATTGCTTGTCTTTACGTAGCCAAGAAAAACGTAGAGTCAGAAGGACCTATGTTTAGAAGATTTTTTTGTTTGTTTTGGTGACAATGACAGATTTTAATGAATCATCTCATTCTGACTTTAGTGGCATGAGTGGGCTATGAAAATTGGCCAGGGAGGTGTTTCTTAATGTGGAGTGTGTATTCAGCCTGTCTTCTCTGTGTTTTATCATTACACAGCTCAATACACTTTAAGTTTCCACTAAGATTTAGGCATTATCTTGGTTGCTGAGCAGACGTATATGAAAGATATACTCTAACCTATATTTATAGAGTAAGACTACAATTTAGAGGAGAACCAAGAATTAATCACACCAGCAGATAGGGCTAAATGCAGTGCCTGGCATGTGACAGTGTTCAGTAAAAAATTGATAGAGTGAGTGAATACATGAACAGTACTTTGAGATGGAAACAACAGTTCCCAAAGACTGTGAAGAAGAGATTTATGTCATCTATCATTTACACTGACATATTAACCTGAAGCTATGTGTATAGCAAAATAAGATTTAATCAGAAAGCATAGGATTGAGTTGTTGTAGTCGATTACATTTTTGAATAGTTAAAGGAGATCCTTTTGGACTCTGACCATTTCGGCATTCTTTATAACGTGTTTTTTTCTGACCTAATAAACAATACTTAGCAAGTATTAAGGTGCTACAAAAATGTGAATCACTGAGACTATTTTGAATTTCATTTCCCATAGTATATATGCTATTGCACAGAGTTTTCTTTAGGTCTTTGGCTCTTCACATTTTTTTTTTTTTTTTTTTTTACCTCTTTATTAGATTTTGCGGCACGCGGGCCTCTCACTGTTGTGGCCCCTCCCGCTGCGGAGCACAGGCTCCAGACGCGCAGGCTCAGCGGCCATGGCCCACGGGCCCAGCCGCTCCGCGGCGGCATGCGGGATCCTCCCGGACCCGGGCACGAACCCGTGTCCCCTGCATCGGCAGGCGGACTCTCAACCACTGCGCCACCAGGGAAGCCCCTTCACATTTTTAAAAGGTCCAGAATGCAGATAAGTTATGAACTTCATGAACTCTCTCCCTAAGGAAAATGGTAATACAAAATCATGTATATGCTTCCATTGACTGGGGGTCATTTATGGAGTTTCTGTTGCATTGTCCTCAGGTTAAGAATCACTGATTTTAGAAAGTGTAGGGTGAGGGGGGGAAGATTCCCTAATAAAGGATCCCAAGAAAGATAAACACATTGAGAGGCAACACAATTTAATTTTGTTTTGTTTTCCTGAGAAATGTAGAATATTGCCACTTTTAAAATGAAGAAAAAGAAATACAAATTAATAATTAATGTAACAAAATAGTTGAAAATATATTTCACTTTTGTAATATGGCCATATCCAGGCCAAAAATGGACAGGAGGGGTGGCTGTAATGGGGCAAGAAGGTAAGTATAGAATTGTGTTGGAGAAATGACTTAATAGCCCCACCCTACTTCCTATAATGGACAACCATAGGGATTCAGAAGGGAAGTTAATTAAATAGGTTAAAAACTAAGTTTGGACAGTATATCCTCCAACTCAGTTGTGTTATCAGAAATGCAGTCATTTAGTCTTAGGCTTGAGAGAGACTTAAGAAGTCAGTTCTGCCATGATAGAAAGTACCAGCTGCAAATTTTAAATGCATAAACAATGCCACTTATTTAAGCTTAAATCCCTACTAAAGAGATAATGTAGAATATTGACCAAGAACTCAGACCCTAGAGCTAGACTGCCTAGGCTTGAATCTGTGTGACTTGGGGTACGTTACTTAGCTCATCTGAGCCTCACACTCCTCTGTGACAGGATAACAGTGCCTGTATCATGGCTCTGTTGTGAGGATTACGTAAGTTAATGTTGATGAAGCATTTGGAACAGTGCCTTGGACTCATTAAGACCTAGGTAAGTCTGTATTTGGGAAGCACTGAAATTCTCTTTTTCATTTTCAATGAAGAGAACCCCTAACTTTTGCTTTGTGAAGATGAGGCCTCTGGACCTTAGTTTTCTCACTAGAAAAATGAAGTTGAAGTACTAGAATCAGTATTCTTTTTTTTTTTTTTTTTTGCGGTACGCGGGCCTCTCACTCTTGTGGCCTCTCCCGTTGTGGAGCACAGGCTCCGGACGCGCAGGCACTGGACGTGCAGGCTCAGCGGCCATGGCTCACGGGCCCAGCCGCTCCGCGGCATGTGGGATCTTCCCGGACCGGGGCACGAACCCGTGCCCCCTGCATTGGCAGGCGGACTCTCAACCACTGTGCCACCAGTGAAGCCCGAATTAGTATTCTTTTTAAAGTAGGGGAACTTTTTTTCTGGGTAGATGAAAATCAGATGTACCTCAGTGGCTAATCTGGTTGAAATGGGGCCTGTGTGTATATATTTGGTTGTGGACGACAGAAACTAAGCTATAGCTGAAGGAGAAAAGGCACATTTGCTGTAAGGCCACAGAGGTGTTTCAAGATGTCCAAGGTACAAACCTAGAGGGACTTCCAGAAAATGGCTAGAGCCCAGAACCAGAGAAGTCTCTTGTTTATTCTCTTGTTTTATGGATTTTGTTCATGCTTCATGCTCTCCTTTAAACTAACTTCTCTGCTTCTATGATCTTTATGGCGAAGTTGCCCTTTTCGGCCACTTCAGCGAAGAGAGTGAATGTCATTCTCATTCCAAACACCGGAGGAAGGTACTCAGGCCTGGTTTGGAGCAGATTCTCACTCTGCTATAATCAGCTGAAAACCTGAGTGGTTGGAGGAGTGGTCTGTGTTGCATAAAATGTCTATTGGGAGCCCTGTCCTAGAAGAAGGGGACAGTAAAGGGGGTCTTTTGAGCTGGGAAGAGACTGCAAAAGGTGTTGACTACAGGAGGTGTGCTCAGCTTCTTTCTTTTCCCCTGAGATGGCTCTGGCATCACCACAGTGACACTAAGGGTCCTCTGGAACAAGGTTTGAAATCCTCTGAATTTTATGTACTCTGTGTCACTTCCAGCTCTGTGAAATTACCTGATTTTATAATAAAGCCTTAGTTAATTATCTGAATCCAGAATTGCCTCATTCCAGTTTTTTTTTTTCTCATTGAGTAATAATATGTTCCCTTTCTTGGCAAGAAAGGGAATTATAAACACTAGAAAACATCACTCAATTATATTAAGAGATTAATACTTGGCATTTTTGTTAATGCTTTTTTTCTTTATATAATTTTGTATCTGTCAAGGATTAGTTTGATTGTTAAGATCAGAAATCCTCTCAAATAAATTTAAGTGAAGAGAAATTGATTGTAAGGAATCTTTTGGAACCAGTTTCAGGAAGCAGGGTTGAACCTCATGGGATTTGGAAAGCCCCAGGCTTTTGCCTTTGTCTCTATGTAGCTGTGTGGTCTTTTGTCTTTGCTTCTCTTTGCATGTCTGTTCTATTCTCTGTGCTGAGGCTGATTTCCTCTGCAAGGGTCTCAATTTCTGCTCCCCCATTTCACTTGATTTTGGGTTTCCATGGTACTGATATTAGCCAAACTTCTACTTTTGTATTCTGGAACCAGGCAGAAGCTTAATTCAAATACTAGACTATCTGATTGGTTCAGCGTGGGTCAGGTGCTCCCTTTTGTTCAGTCAGCTGCCGTAAGGAGACAGTGTTTCAGTAACTGTAGTGGCCACTTAGGCTCACCCCTGCAAAAGGAGGGGACACTTGAAAGCGTGGTCTGGGCAGCAGTCCCCCAAATAGGTCTGCTATAAGTGTCTGCCATTACTGATAAGCATTCTCACAATTTGCCATATCGTTAAAGAGTCCTCATAAATATTTTTTTATGGACCATAATTTAACCATTTTCCCTAATTTGGATATTTAGTCGTTTCTTTTTTTCTTCATAGTGTGAAGAGTTGTTTGCCACCTGTACACACTTCCTTAGAGATGGTCTTCATTTTTTGAGGGCCTTTAAATCATGTGAACTCACGGAACTCACAGAACATCATGGGAGGTGACACATCTGTAATTTGAGATTACCTCTTGAACCTCTCCAACCCCCCCCCCCAATTTTATAAGAATCGAGAAATCATTGGTGGCTTTCCCCCTGTTGAAGGCTATGACCTATCAACTTTTTGGGCAGAATATCAATCTAGTGAAAAGAGTACAAGCTTTGGGGTGTTGAACATATGTTAATTGTCCGATTTTTGACCAGTTTCTTCAGTTCTCTGAGTCTCATTTTCCTCAATTATAAAATGGCAAAATAATATCCTGAGCATTGTTGGAGGTACTGAGATAAAGCATGTAAAACTTAATATCTATCATTTAATGCATACCCAATATGTTAGACCCCCTTTTAAAAAATATTTTTTAAATTTTGTTTTATTTTTTTATTTTTGGCTGCATTGGGTCTTCATTGCTGCCCGCGGGCTTTCTCTAGTTGCGGCGAGCAGGGGCTACTCTTTGTTGTGGTGCACGGGCTTCTCATTGCAGTGGCTTCTCTTGTTGTGGAGCACTGGCTATAGGAGTTTGGGCTTCAGTAGTTGTGACATGCGGGCTCAGTAGTTGTGCCACGTGGGCTCTAGAGCACAGGCTCAGTAATTGTGGCGCACAGGCTTAATTGCTCCGTGGCATGTGAAAGCTCCTGGACCAGGGATCGAACCCGTGTACCCTGAATTGACAGGTGGATTCTTTTCTTTTCTTTTTTTTTTTTTTTTTGTTGTACGCGGGCCTCTTACTGTTGTGGCCTCTCCCGTTGCAGAGTACAGGCCCCGGACGCGCAGGCTCAGCGGCCATGGCTTACGGGCCCAGCCGCTCCGCGGCATGTGGTGTCTTCCCAGACCGGGGCACGAACCCGTGTCCCCGGCATCGGCAGGCGGACTCTCAACCACTGTACCACCAGGGAAGCTCGACAGGTGGATTCTTAAGCACTGCGTCACCAGGGAAGTCCCTAGCCCCTTTTTTATAATTAGTGTCCTTGCACATTCAATAATCAGTGTGGGCCTACCTTGGCTCTTCCCTCACTCCTATTATTTTGCCTTATATTTATTAAAAAAACACACAGCTTTGGATGTGAATCATCCAAGCTAAACTTGTGTCAGTCACAAGTACTTAAAGCACTTTCTGGGAATCAAGTTTATTAGGTTTCACTTTGCTGATAATCTATGACCTAGCCTATTTGTATGTACATATATGTGTACATACATATATGTATATGTACATAGTTTGTATTTCACCTCTTTGGTGAAAAGAATTTCAGGCTAGTTAAATTATCTATAAAAAGCAGGACAATTTATAATCATTTCATTACTGATTCCCCCCCTACTTTTTTTCTAACAAATTGAAGATAAATCCCTGCTTTGGGGTGAAGGCAAACTTATGCTGTTTTTAAAAGAGCAGGTAGCAGAATTGACTCCCCTTTTTTTCCCACTTCTGTTTTTTGTTGAGTCACTGCCTATTTATTCCCCCTTATCCCCTAACAGGGTGGAACCTGGAGTAGTCAGCACAGTTTTCTTTATCTTAGCAAAGTTTCTGTTTATTTTTCTGAGAAGGATAAAGGCAGTGTGTGAAAGGTTTTCGTGTTTCTTCCTCTCTTCTGAGTGACCCATAGCCTCAGTAATTTGATCCTCAGCATGTTCACTGTTTTAATTGAAATGGGTGTGTATAATTGCATGGGGTTATACTGTCTCATTGAACCATCTATTCAGATATTTACTGGGCAACTACCATATCCAGACAATGGTATGTTCTGGAGATAAAGCCTTGATTATCCCTTCCTCATTGAGTTTGCAGTCTAGCCTGGAAGGTAGACCATTCAACAGTGAATGATAGGATAGGATTTGCAGGGTACTAATAATGGCCTTTAAATTTCCTTGTGAAATAGTAGCACTTCGTGGTAGCTTGATGTAGTTCTATGATTTGAGGGTTAAAACCTTAGTGACCTCTTGAGCTTCTTAGGCTCCCAGATTCTACAAAAGCTTCCTTGGTGTTACTAATCTCTGATTCAGTTATGAAAGTATATAATCTGGAGATAGTCTGGGACGTTCTCCTGTCTAGTTAGTTCTTTCACAAGTACTTTATGTTTTTGTACTTACTGTGATGAATGATGTGAAACATGGAAAACTGTACCTAAACTTTACTTTTTTTTGAGAAATGCTTTACCGTCCATTCCATTTTCAAACTGATCAAGTTTTCTAGTAGAGTAATTTAACTTCAATCTTGAGAAAGCAGGAACCTTAGACTTGAGGATACTGTGATTTCAGGCCATTTTTTCCACTTTTTAAAGTAAGTAATTCTCATTGAAGTGTAACACACATGTAGAAAAGTGCACAAATCCTAAATCTGTATTTTGGTGAATTTTCAAAAAATGAATACACCATGTCATGACCCTAGAGATCAAGAAGCAATATTATTACTGCCCCCAAATTTCCCTTACATCCTCTTTCAGTCACGACCCATTCTCCTTTCCCCTTCAGCTCCTGGCAACCACTTATCTACTTTGTCTCTATGGATTCTCCTTTTCTGTATATTTCATATGAATGGAATCATACAACACGTGGCCTTTTGTGTCTGGCTTCTTTCACTTAGTATGTTTTCAAGATTCATCCATGTTGTAGTATGTATTGGTACTTCATTCCTTTTTATGGTTGAGTTTTATATCATTATATGGATACATCACTTTTTTTTTTTATAAGTTTATTTATTTACTTATTTTTGGCTGTGTTGGGTCTTTGTTGCTTTGCGCGGGCTTTCTCTAGTTGCGGCGAGTGGGGGCTACTCTTTGTTGCAGTGCGCGGGCTTCTCATTGCGGTGGCTTCTCTTGTGGAGCACAGGCTCTAGGCGGGTGGGCTTCAGTAGTTGTGGCATGTGGGCTCAGTAGTTGTGGTGCATGGGCTTAGTTGCTCCGCCGCATGTGGGATCTTCCCAGACCAGGGCTCTAACCCGTGTCCCCTGCCTTAGCAGGCGGATTCTTAACCACTGCGCCACCAGGGAAGTCCGGATACATCACATTTTGTTTATCCGTTCATCATTTGATGGAAATTTGGATTGTTTCCACTTTTTGGCTAAGATGAATAATGCTGTTATGAATGTTTGTGTACAAGTTTTTGTGTGGTTGTATGCTTTTCACTTCTCTTGGGTGTATACCTAGGAGTGAAATTGCTGGGTCATATGCTAACTCC
Source organism: Lipotes vexillifer (assembly GCF_000442215.2). NCBI lineage: Eukaryota > Metazoa > Chordata > Mammalia > Artiodactyla > Lipotidae > Lipotes > Lipotes vexillifer. Next base: position 1,671,526 of record NW_006778737.1, on the reverse strand, counting down.
ATGTTTAAATTTTTTTTTTTTGGCTGCTTTGGGTCGTTGTTGCTGTGCACGGGCTTTCTCTAGTTGCAGCAAGCCAGGGATACCCTTCGTTGCAGTGCGTGGGCTTCTCATTGCGGTGGCTTCTCTTATTGTGGAACACGGGCTCTAGGCTCGTAGGCTTCAGTAATTGCAGCATGGGGGCTCAGTAGTTGTGGTGCATGGGCTCTAGAAAGCAGGCTCAGTAGTTGTGGCGCACGGGCTTAGTTGTTCCGTAGTACGTGGGACCTTCCTGGACCAGGGATCGAACCCGTGTCCCCTGCATTGGCAGGCGGATTCTTAACCACTTTGCCATCAGGGAAGTCCTCCATGTTTAATTTTATGAGAAGCTACTAAATGGTTTTCCAATGTGACTTCATTTTCACATTTTCATCAGTAATGTATGAGGCTCCTGATTTCTCCATATCCTTGCTACCACTTTGTCCTTTTGATTACAGCCATCCTAGCAGTATGAGGTGGTATCTTACTGTAATTTTATTTGTTTTTCCCTAATAACTAATGACATTGAGCATCTTTTCATGTGCTTATTGGCCTTTTGTATATCTTTTTTGGAGAAATTTCAAGTCAGATCCTTTGCCCATTTAAACATTGGGTTATTTGACTTTTTATTGTTGAATTTTAAGAGTTCTTTATAGATCCTGTACTCTTGACCCTTATCAGATATATGATTTGCAGATACTTTCTCCCATTCTGCAGTTCGTCTTCACTTTCTTGGTAGTGTTCTTTGAAGTGCAAATGCTTTAAATTTTGATGAAGTCCAATTTATTTATGGTTGCCTGTGTTTTTGGTATCATAGCTTAGAAACCATTGTCTAATTCACAGTCATAAAGATTTATTCCTATATTTTCTTCTAAGAGTTTTATAGTTTTAGCTTTTACACTTAGGTATTTGATCCACTTTGGGTTACTTTTTGAATATGATGTGAAGTAGAGGTGTTACTTTTTTAAAAACCTTATTTTGAGATAATTTTAGAGTTACGAAAATAATTCGTTCAGCTTCCTTTAATGCTAACATTTTATATAAACATAGTACAATTATCAAATCTAAGAATATAACATTGGCATGATACTGTGTACTGAGCAACAGAATTTATTCAATTTCATTAGTTTTTCTATTAATGTCCTTTTTTTCAGGATCCAATCCAGGTTCCTGCATTGCATATAGGTGTCATAACTCCCTCTCCAATCTGTGGAAGTTCCTCAGTCTTTTCTTATATTTCATGACTTTGACACTTTGGAAGAATATTGGTCAGATATTTTGTAGTATATCTCTCAATTTGGGTTTTTCTGGTGTGTTCCTGTGATTAATCTGGGGTTATGCACTATTGAGAAGAATACCCCAGAAGTGATGTGCCCTTCTTGGTGCATCATATCAAAGAGTACATGGTGTTAAAATGTCTTATTATTGGTGATTTTAACCTTGATCACTTGGTTAAAATGATATCTGCCAGATTTATCCACTGTGAATTTACTGTTTTTCTCTTCATAATTAGTAAGTATTTATTTTGTGGGAGATACTTTGAGACTGTGCAGTATCTTGTTTCTCAGATTTGCTTGCTAATTTCAGCATCCAAAAGTGGATCTTTCCTGTAGTAACTATTATTACTCTGGTGTTCTAATAGTGATTTGCTATTTTCCTTATTCCTTCTACATTTATTAGTTGGAATTCTTTTTTTTAATACAGTATTTCAGTTTCATTTTTATTATTTTTATTTTTAAATATTTATTTATTTTTGGCTGCATTGGGTCTTTGTTGCTGTGTGCAGGCTTTCTCTAGTTGCAGTGAGCAGGGGCTACTCTTCGTTGCACGGGCTTCTAATTGCGGTGGCTTCTCTTGCTGCGGAGCACGGGCTCTCCAAGTGCATGGGCTTCAGTAGTTGTGGCACGCAGGCCCAGTAGTTGTGGCTCACAGGATTAGTTGCTCCACAGCATGTCAGATCTTCCTTGACCAGGGCTTGAACCCACGTCCCCTGCATTGGCAGGAGGATTCTTAACCACTGCACCAACAGGGAAGTTCCCAACAGGGAAGTCCCCAAGGTTGTGATGATGTTTGTTTGTGAGTTAATGTTTCTCTAGGAGATCAAGGCAAGGTTTCTTGGGAAATGTAGTCTCTGTCAGGCCTGGGACACCAGGCAGGGTCATGCAATAGAGACAGATACCCAGTCATATGGCATCAGGTAGACATCCATTCACACACAACTTGGGTGCATGGCAGGCATGAATTTTTCCCATGTCCAAATGATACTGGCAGTAAGTTAGCTGCTATTTCTAATTTTCCTCCTCCTGGGACCATGATTATTCTCATACTGAGTTGGGAATGCTAGACAGATGTAGATGTATGCAGAGAGATGTACCTTTGAATAGACCCATTTAAAACATTTTGTAATACTCTTTTCCAGTATATATATTAATATTTTTCTGAGACACATTTTTTCTATTGTAACATGATGTGAATGAAATATGTCATCATTTTTAAGCCTTAATAATTATATCAAATAAAACTCACTTTTCTCTTGGGTTATTACCTGGCCACCTCTCCCTTATTTGCTGTAACATGGGAGATCTTAACATAGGTAACAAAACCAGAGTGACATTAGTTGATGCTCTCTGTTCCCCTTTAATGCCACCCAGAATGCCAGTGGTTGGGGGAATAGAGATGCCTTTACTTGAGCTATGGAGAGACGACGTTTCAAGTGAGAGGCATCTCCAGGTACTGGAGCTAATCCACAGTTGATTATTTCCCATATAGCTATCAGGAGCTAACTGACTAAAACTAAACTAACAGTGATTGCCCAAACTTATATTTAAACTTTTTTTTTTAAACAAAATAAATTATGTACACAGGTAATAATTCTAGTAACTGCGGCAATTTGTGCAGTTCTAGATACTTGGTAGTGGTTATTTTTCTTTCTTTTGTTTTTTAAATAGGAAGTTGATGTTTTTAAAGTTAAGTATGAATTTTTTTTTCTTTTTTAAAAATCTATTTTCATTTGTTTATTTTTTTCTTTTGCCTGTGCAGCAATCAGGATCTTAGTTCCCTAACCAGGGATCGAACCTGTGCCCCTGCAGTGGAAGCGTGGAGTCTTAACCACTGGACCACCAGGGAACTCCCTGAATTTTTCTGATTTTTCTGACCTTAGGTACAGTGTGGCCATTTCAGTAGCTGTAGCATATAAATATGCATTGTTTCTTTTTGAATATCATATTTGTTCCAAAATAAAACACTGAGTAGTTCTAACAGAGTACATTAAAATGAAATTCTAGATACTATTTGACAGTCTAGTACAATCAGAATTTTTACTTTACTTTTTTTTTTAATTTAAATTTTATTTTTGGCTGCGTTGGGTCTTCATTGTTGCGCACGGGCTTTTCTCTAGTTGTGGTGAGCACGGGCTACTCTTTGTTGTGGTGTGTGGGCTTCTCATTGCAGTGGCTTCTCTTGTTGCAGAGCACGGGCTCTAGGCGTGTGGCTTCAGTAGTTGCAGCTCGTGGGCTTAGTAGTTGCGGCATGTGGGCCCTAGAGTGCATGGGCTTCAGTAGTTGTGGCGCGTGGACTCAGTAGTTGTGGCTCACGGGCTCTAGAGCACAGGATCAGTAGTTGTGGTGCATGGGCTTTGTTGCTCCGTGGCATGTGGAGTCTTCCCGGACCAGGGATTGAACCTGTGTCCCCTGCATTGGCAAGTGGATTCTTGTGCTACCAGGGAAGTCCCACAGTCAGAGTTTTTAAAAGGCAGACTGTTTTTTTGTGGGTTTTTTTGGGGGCTGCGCTGTGCGGCTGTGGGATCCTAGTTCCCTGTCCAGGGATCGAACCCGGGCCGCCTGCATTGGAAGTGTGGAGTCCAAACCACTTGGCCACCAGGGAATTCCCTGAAAGACAGATTTGATAGGTTCTGTAGTTTTTATATCCTTTTAACTTACTTAAATATATAGAGCATATATAAGCCCCTTAAATACATGCATAAACACACATATATATACACATACATGTTATATATACATATTTAAGGTACTCATATATATGGGTAAAACATACCAACATTTTTCTTCTATACTGTCTTGCTAATATTTTAAACCTTAGGAAACCAGTGTCCAGATGAACCATGGTTGATATCTTTATGTAATAAAAAATGGAGTTTTGTATATTTGCTTTTGAGTTGGTATTTTAATTTGAGGAAATAAAAATTTGAAGGGGCATTCACATAAAAGTGAATTTAGAGTCTAAGATTAAGCTGTTACAGGCCACTAAACTTCTCAATATGTTTTAGACCAGCAAACTCCAGGTTAACTTAGATGTAAAGAGATTTTCATGAATATGGCCAAATAGGTTATAAGTTTGCCATTTCTCCTTTATTTTTATTTATTTATTAAATATTTATTTATTTATTTATTTATTTATTTATTTACTTGGCTGTGCTGGGTCTTAGTTGCGGCACGCAGCATCTTTGCCATTTCTCCTTTAAAGGTAACAAAGTAAAATGGTCTCAAGGTGAAGCAAGGAAGATCTATGTACACTTAAAGAAGAATTACATATTACTAAATACTGAGTTGTTTAACAGAGCTAATCTGAGAGTATATCCACTGATTGAAGAAATATTTTTTTAGTGTCTACTATGCACCAGAAACTGTTCTAGGTGTGAGGATAGACTGTTGAACAAAACAGACCAGGTTCTTGCCTTCATGAATTGTGGAGACAGAGGTTAAGTCACGTTGGTCAGAACATGGGATACAAAGCAAAGTAGAGCAAATATTGGCTTTGGTGTCATTTTCTATTCCAGGAATGCTGGGTGGTTTTCATGTAACAATACCAGCTCTGTAGACCCTCCTCATACTCCTGAATTGAGAAGGATTATATGCCACATCCTGGCTAGGGGAGGAAGAGGGCTGTGATTGTGTGTTAATGATTGCTACTATGGGTGGAGTGAGGAATGGTGGCTTGTGTACTTTGGAATCAGGCAGACCTAAGTTCAAGTCCTGGTTGCGGCACTTACTAGATGCTGAATTTTGGGAGAGTTATTTAACTACTGTGAACTTGTCCCCTCTTCTGTAAAGATGTGAAGAATTGACAGAGTTGTGAAAATTAAAAACTCTAGAAGATGGTCAGTAATATGAATTCTCCCCATCTTTTTTCTTACCTTAGTTTTCTTATATGTGAAGTGGGGATGCCATTACTAGCCTTGTCTATTATTGTGAGAACTAAATAAATGAAATAAATATGTGAAACCACCTTAATACAGTTTATAATGTGCTATGACTGTATGTTATTTCTGGAAATGTAAGATTTTCAGGCACCTGGGCAACTCTGGGGAATAGAAGAACTCATGGATTCTTCCAGAACTGGGAAGCTATGGATCCCATTAGCAACCTAGTATTAATGAAGTTCCGCTACACTTTGTGTTGTTTCCTCTCTTTTTGGTTACCAGCCACTAGCTAACCTGCTGCTCCGAATCCCATCTCTTCTTCACATTCCCGAGAGAATCTGTACTGGCCCACTTAAGCCCTGGTATTCTCTTGGGCAGAATTTTCATACCCAGCCCCATCTGGGCACTTGGTTGATTGGCCTGTAGAGTGGGTGCCCTTGGGTCTGGTGTTTACTAGTGCTTGTTCTGACAGGAGCTGTGCTGGCCTAGTCTTGCTTCCTTCGTGGGGTTGTGGGGCAGGAATTTCCCTCAGAAGGTGGCTGGGTCACTGCAGGCACTAAATTGACCTATCTAGGGAAGTGCTATGACTATTTAAAGGGATTGGAGGAAAATAGGGTAGGCTTTATGGTGGGAAGATGGCCTTTGAGATTTCTTAAATTGCAGATGATCATTTTTTCCTTTTCATTTTTCTTTTAATAAGTAGTTAGTAATTTGTATTACTTCTTGGAATCAATTGAAAATTATTATTTCTTGAAGTAGCTACAAGCTCATAGATCAAGTTCTCTTTAGATTTTAGGCTTCCAAAGAAAAGACTCAAAAAACTTTGAGTTATTAGCAATTCAATTGGTAAATTATTCTTTTTTAAAAAATATTTATTTATTTGGTTGCGCTGGGTCTTATTTATGGCACATGGGTTCCTTACTTGTGGCAGGCAGGCTCCTTTAGTTGCAGCTCGAGGGCTCCTTAGTTGTGGCTCACCGGCTCCCTAGTTGTGGCACACGGGCTCCCTAGTTGTGGCATGCAAACTCTTAGTTGCGGCATGCCTGTGGGATCTAGTTCTCTGACTAGGGATTGAACCTGGGCCCCCTGCATTGGGAGCGCAGAGTCCTAAGCACTGCGCCACCAAGGAAGTCCCAAATTATTCCTGATAACTCAAAATTTCACCAATTTTTAGAGATAACTTTGTGTCAAAACTTTTTTTGCCAAATGTAAATCCTCCTCAATTCTCCCAGCTTCTCCTGTGTTTCATTGTTAAATTTGTGAACTGTTTCTTAAACCAATTTGATCATAGCCGACTAGTATTTTAGAAGTACCTGCTAATGTTTACAATATATACTCCATATATTTGTCTAACAAAATTTAACTCTTCTTCTCCCAGGTAATTTATCCTCAACATTCCAAACTTACTGATAAAGAAGTAAGTAAAAATATTGCCCTATATAGTTTACTGTTTTATTTCTGTTTGTTTTTATTGGTGTATATATGTCAGCATATATAGTTTTTGTTTTCTTTTTCAGAAAACCAATATTTGCTATTTGTCTTTTCCAGATTCAAATTCAGGTAACTATTTTTCATGTGGTGTTTCTGTTCAATTTTATACTGAGAATGCTGATTATACTCTTAATATATGAAAATTAATTGAAATAACATAGTAGAATGCAAACTCAATTTCATCCTAACAGATTAGCGATTTTGATTCCTACTGTTATGATCCTAGTCGTGTCTTACTTATTTTCGTTGGTTCAACTTTGGAAATAACTGTTATCTTGTAATGAGGTAAAACATCATGGAGCAATAAACTGTTGAAATAATGAAGAGATTGAAAATCATCAACGCTGGTATGTTTGAGGATTTATATTAAGCAGTTTTCTTTTAGTTTAGGATTTGGGAGATTGCCAAGAACTCTGTAATAGCAGGGATTTAAAAAAAAAATCAGGGTAAACATGGTTATAAAGCATGGCCATCAATTATTTGCAATAGTTTATGTGAGTTAGTATATATAAAGCATTTGAAATAGTGCTTGGGTATAGAAAGTACTTTATAAGTGTTTGCCATTATTATTAAGCTTGGTTTTGCTGGTCTCCTTCAAGTTCTTCCTTTGTGTGGTCCTATAAGTTGATATCTTTCAGGTTACCTTTTGTGTTTCACTTAGGAAATAATTTTTCAGGCTTACAGTGACCAGAACACTTAACTTCTTAGACCACACACTTAGAATCCCATGAAGCAAAGGCACTACAGTTCCCTTTCCTTTTGTGGTTACTTCTAATATACTGTTAATTTAGTTTAGATAATCTGATTTGGGAGACTTGACATTTTAGCTTTTTAAAGCATTTTCTCTTTTCCTTATAAATGCTTCCAGAATTTTTTCCTATAGTTTTGGAACTCAGCTTTCATGAAATATGTTTAAAAACAAAAAAACAAGGTTTAGTTAAAAAGATGGCTTTGAGCGATCCCGGGACGGCTTTTGTTTTGACCTGGAATTATTGGAATCTTTTCACATGTTTTGCCTGTTGACGAGATAATGATACAGCGGTCTTATAGGATCTCCCCTTATTTCGGATAACATTTGCCTTACAAAGTGCACACATGTAGTTCTGATTGTAGTGAGTATTGGATTGGACTTCCATGACTCAAGGTCAGGTGAGTTGTGTGGATTACAGGATGCACTAACTTCATGTGATTATACTGCACACTCTTCTTTTTCAGGTCATGGCTGGTTTTCATGGCTCTCTCCCTTTCACCTCTCTACATGAGCATCAAGACTAAGAAGTTAATTGTATGATGTCTGATAGTCTTTTTTATTTCTAGTTTTGTAGTTAGTCTCTGTATGAGTCATTTTCTTATTGGAAGTTAAACTCAAGTGTAAATCTGTGTAGATGAGCATTTGTTCAGGGAATTCCCTGGCAGTCTAGGGGTTAGGACTCCGGGGGGCCAAAAAAAAAAAAAAAAAAAGAAAAACCAATTTGTTCAGTATTTTAGGCATTTGAATGACCTACAGATGTTTTGTAATGCCTTTTTTATAAGCCGCATATCAAAGGAAGTGTGGTTCATTTTATTCAAAGTATGGTTGGTACTTAGAAGTAAAGTCAACAAAAGATCTTAAAAATAGACACCTTGCCATCTTAACAGATGAATAGTAATCTAGACAGCAAGAGACTATGCATTTATATATATTTGAGATCACTGTTCTCAATTGTGATTATCCAAATAGTTTGTTTCATTTATGTGTTCGTTAAATGGAAGTTGGAATTAGTACTATGCCAACTTTGAAATGGATTTAATTTTTCCCAAGATAGCTTTATTGTTACAGAAGGTGCAGTAGAGCAGTCTTTAGGAAAGAATAATAACCTAGCTTTTGTTTCCACGGTGCACACTTAAAAAAAGTAAAACAACATTTAGACTCTATGGTAAGTTATACAGATAAAGAAGAATACTTTTGGGATTCCCAGTGGGAGGATTTGCCAGCCCTCCACTTCCTCCACCCCCTACCCACACACAACATAGATACTGTGACTTTAGAAAAAAGGTTTGTTTTGTTTGTTTTTAGCTTTCAGTTTTTTGTTCCATTTGAATGGCTTTTATCTTTAGGAGCCTAAGTTTAAAGAATGTCTTCTCTCTAATAAATATTTGTCAGATATTTTTCTCATTATTTACCATTAATATCATCTGGATATATGCATTCCTGAGTCTTAAGCTGTGATGGGTATCCAAGGACTGTAATCACTATGCTCTAAACATGGCCAGAGAGAAGACTTAGCATTAGTAGAGAGAGTTTCAAGTGATGATGAATCCGAGGGAAATATCAGTCCTTGTTCTGGATGGATTAGATGTGCAGATAATATTTGTCTTACCAGATTTTTTTCTATGTAAACAGCTGGGACATCGTCATGTACTTTACACGTCCCGGTGGTGAAAGGAGTGCTTCTCACACTCATCTGTGTTGAAGGGCCATTTGGGTGTTTTAAGAATTTCCAATCTGTTGTGGACCGGTGCTTTTATAAAATGCTGTATACATGAATTATTAGAAAAATGAAAGGGAGAAAAACCAAAGAATACAAAATAAAAGTCCATATTTGTCATGGCAATATCAAATCGCTATAAGGGTTTCTAAATGTGTGTTCTCAGTTTGGGTATTTATTTTGTCATGTATTGTAACAAGAGTTTGTGGACTCGCATCACTCTATGGACTACACTTTGAGAAGTGTAGTCCCTGGTCTAAACTCCTGCTTCTCAGAGTTTCCAACTCTAATCACAGAGAGGGTGACTACATAGAGCTGAAGGCCAGGGATGGGGCTAGCTCTTAAGGTCTCATGTTTTATTTTAGTCTTACTCTGAACTGTTCTATAGCTGTTTTCCACTAATATAAAAATACTCTGGGACTTCCCTGGTGGCGCAGCGGTTAAGAATCTACCTGCCAACGCAGGAGACACGGGTTTGAGCCCCGGTCCAGGAAGATCTCACATGTTGTGGAGCAACTAAGCCCATGCGCCACAAATACTGAACCTGCACTCTAGAGCCCACGAGCCACAACTACTGAGCCCAGGAGCCACATCTACTGAGCCCACGTGCCATAACTACTAGAGCCTATCCGCCTAGAGCCCATGCTCTGCAGCAAAGACAAGCCACTGCAATGAGAAGCCTGTACATCGCAACGAAGAGCAGCTCCTGCTCACTGCAACTAGAGAAAGCTCACGTGCAGCAACGAAGACCCAACACAGCCATAAATAAATAAATAAACTTATTAAAAAAACAAAAACAAAAACAAAACTGATCAAGGGTCTTCCCTGGTGGTGCAGTGGTTAAGACTCTGTGTTCCCAATGCAGGGGGCCCAGGCTCTATCCTGGTCCAGGAACTAGATCCCACGTGCATGCCAAAACTAAGAGTTCTCATGCTGCAACTAAGGAGCTGATGAGCTGCAACTAAGGAGCCCGTGAGCCACAACTAAGGAGCCCGCCTGCCACAACTAAGACCTGACGCAACCAAATAAATAAATAAATTTAAAAAAATAGTCTGAAGTTGTCTCTTCCCTTTAGAAGAAATATTTAAGCCTTTTTTTTCCCTCAAATCTCAAGTAATTTTTTAAAAATAAATTTATTTGTTTTTATTTTTGGCTGTGTTGGGTCTTTGTTGCTGCACGTGGGCTTTCTCTAGTTGTGGTGAGTGGGGGCTACTGTTCATTGCAGCGCATGAGCTTCTCACTGTCATGTCTTCTCTTGTTGCAGAGCACAGGCTCTAGGCGCGCGGGCTTCAGTAGTTGTGGCACATGGGCTCAGCAGTTGTGGCTCACGGGCTCTAGAGCGCAGGCTCAGTAGTTGTGGCGCATAGGCTTAGGTGCTCCGCGGCATGTGGGATCTTCCCGGACCAGGGCTCGAACCTGTGTCCCCTGCATTGGCAGGGGGACTCTCAACCACTGCGCCACCAGGGAAACCCGGAAGTGGTGTTTTTGAAGTCCATTTTGACTTGAAAGAGCCAGTATGATGTAATGGTCAAGACCACCAGCTCCAGAGTCAGATGTCGTGAGCTCAAATTCTTGCTCTGCCATTTGGCAGATTTATTTCTTTGGATGATTACGTAACTTTTCTGTGCCTTGGTTTCCTCCTCACAAACTAATAATGGGACCTACTTTAGAAGCATGAAGACCAAATGAGTTAATATATCTAAAGTGTTTAGGACAGTGCCTGCCACAGAGTGAGCATTCAGTGAAATTGGTGCTCAATTCATGTATTGAAAGGGTGGAAAATCAGTTCTGAAAGCAGACAAAATAATGAAAATAATTTTGACTTGCGATTCTGTTTGATTTCTGTTGTAAGAACTTAGTTGTTTGGAAAAGGATGTTGGGGGAAGGTTACAGGAATTTTCTTGGTTTAAAAAGTGTTGGGTTATTAGTTCTGTTTTCTGGGCTCGTAAAGATTATCTTAGATTAATTAAAGTGGAACTTTTCCTCAAGCTGTGGGGGTTTGCTGAGCAAATTTGCTGTTTCCTTAATCCCTGCTGCTTTATCAGGGAAAGAGTTTATGTGGTTCTTAGTCAAGAAGACACGTGAAGGTGTATTTTCTTTGGAGAGCTGTCATTTAATCTTAAAATTTGTATAAATTCATCTTTGTTCCTTGATTTATGTGAAGAAAAAATACTTTCCATTAAAACTTTTAACCTTTTTTGTTGTTGTTTTTGTTAATAATCAGAAAGCTATGGTGCACATAGCATAACTTTTAGGTCTTTTTGGATCTTTATAGGTCTTTAGTTTTCTTAGTGAATGCAGTGGGTAAGATGCTTGGAATTCAGTACAATCGTAGGTCAGTTGTGGAGATTTATTTTAGAGTTATTGCATATTACTGCTGGACGTGACTTTAGAGATTATCTTATGATGCCCCTTAACTTTTGTTTACAAGGAAATTGAGAACCTTAGGCGAAGTGACTTCTAGAAGGCTAATTATTGATGGATCTGGGACTACATCCCATTGATTGTGGTTCCTTTTTCCTCAGATTATAACCTTTCCCGCACGTGCACAGTCATTTAACCATCTTTCATATGCAATCATTATACTGCTTATGTAGAGGTGCACTCTCCTGTTAAATAGGCAAATTGGATGGGTCATACTAACAAGGTAGATTTATTTTTGATGAGGTTGTAGGTTATCAGGATTGCCCTGCCCTCCACAGGTATCATTTTCTGCAAGACAAATGTAAATAACCTGGTTGCCAATCTGTAACACCTCTTTTCCTGTCCCGTTACTAGTGAGGTCAGGATGGAGAACAAAGGTCTGTCCAGATAAAGAGTTGGCTTTTCTTTAGTAACCTTTTGTGTGTGAGGGAACAGACTTCTGAAACATAAAATGGGACCCATTTACCTCACTTCACAAAGACACTGTGGTTAAAGCCTTTTTGACCTGGTGAACTAGCTTCCTGACCAGTTCTGTACAGCTTGCAGGTACAGCTGGTCATTGGAAAGTTCTTACAGCATGCCCATGGTTTGGGAGTGGAGCCAGGGGTGGGTTGGGATTTAAGGCTGTGGGAGCTTCATTACTTTCTTTCCACAAAGCTCAGCATTCCTTACATTTTCCAGAGGCCATACATCTTTCTTAAAATCCATTGCATCTAAGTGTCTCAGAGAAATTAGTGTGTACTTCTCAGTGGATCTTTCTGTCTTCTGAAGAGAAAAACTGAACCATCTGTATATAAATCTGTTGAACTAAAACAATGCTAGGAGTATTTTCCATTATCTCAGGTCTCATGTATTTTCCTTATTTTGAACCATCTGCTATGACAAGTAAAGAAACTGAACTGACTCACCCTCCAGTCCCCTTTGTTTCTTCCCTCCTCCAGCAAAGAAATACTAGTTTCTATAAGTGCATTTAGGTATATGTACTGAGTTGCTTTTTTAAAAACTTAAACATAATATCAAGTTTCTGCTTCCTTTTTGAGAACTTGATGTGCTAAAGAAATATAAGTACTTCTGTGTGTAATAAAATCTTGAGCACATTTTGTATTTAATATAATCTCATTAGTTTTAAATACAGTAACTGGGAAGAATTTGAGTGCCAGGCTACTTCTTGTGTCTTTCACTTTTTAGAGTATTTACAGTTTTTTGTAATTATTGCCTGACAGTTTAGGTAATATTTTAAGAGGTTTGCTAAAATGATTGAAGTTTAAAAACCTTATAATTAAAATGATTAAAATAGTAAGTCTATTACTTGGGCTCTTCCTGAGTCTGCTATGTTTTTGTTTTTTTTTTAAATTCTCATTGTGAAATATAAAACTCATATAAGGTCAAGAAATAGAACTTGGCCAACACCGCAAAAGCCCCCTCATGTCTCTTCCCAAACAGTATTTCCCTCCCCCTTGCCTAAGGTAACCACTATCTTGATTCTTTCTTTTTTCAATGTTTTACTTTTTATTAAAATTTTTTAAATATAATTTTTAAAGTTTGCCTTCCATTTACAGTTATTGCAAAATAATGGGTATATTCCCTGTGTTGTATAATAATCCTTGTAGCCTATCTCACACCCAGTAGTTTGTACCCCCCACTCCTCCACCCCTATATTCCCTGCCCCTCTGCCACTGGTAACCAACCATTAGTTCTCTATATCTGTGAATCTGCTTTTTTTTGGTTAGTTTTGCTTAGTTTGTTGTATTTTTTAGATTCCACATGTAAGTGATATCATACATATGTCTTTCTCTGTCTGACTTATTTCACTTAGCATAATGCTCTCCAGGTCCATCCATGTTGCTGCAAATGGCAAAATTTTGTTCTTTTTTATGGCTGAGTAGTATTCCGTGTGTGTGTGTGTGTGTGTGTGTGTGTGTGTGTGTGAGTTGTATCATATCATCTTTATCCATTCATCTGTTGATGGACACTTAGGTTGCTTCCATACCTTGGTAATTGTAAATAAGGCTGCTATGAACATTGGGGTGCATGTATCTTTTCAAATCATTCTACTGATTCTTATAGTAATAAGATTCTTGCTTTTCTTTATAGTTTTATCACCCAACCATGTATTCCTAAACACTATTGTTTAGTTTGCCTGCTTTATTAAAAAAATAAATGATGTAAATGGATTTGAACATTTTGTGTTCTTTTATTTTTGGCTTCTTTTGCTCATAATTATGTTTGTGAATCAACGTTACATGCACACAGTTTTCAAAAAGTTTTAATTACATAGAGAAAATGGAATAGGAAAAACAGTAGAGGGACATAGGAGTTAAGATGCATAGTTTACTAATGGCTTTGCCTCTAACCAGCAAAGATGGCTTAGAGCAAGTCGAACTGTCAGGATCTCTTTTTTCTTCTCTAAAGCATGATAGAATGTGTTTCAGTAATTGATAGGACCCCTTTAGCTCTAAGATGTGATGAAACTAGATAAATAAATGTTATACTGTGCTGCCCTTAATTTCTTTCATTTTTGTTTTCATTAGGTTGTCTTGGAGATACCCAGTTTTGTTTTAGATTTCGACAGTCTTCTGGGAGGAGGGTGTCACTGCATTGTCTCCTGGATCAATTTGAGAAAGATTTACCAGTTTACTTAAAGGTTGGAAAAGTAGTAATAGAATAATGTCTATGTGAGAGGAAACTTTAGAACTCAGTTACTCAGTTACCTCTTATAGCATTCAGAAATATTGTGCTTTTGTTTTGTTACTGTATTATACTGCTGAATTTCCTGAGTCTAATTCATAAGGATTTAGCATGTGAGTGAAAGAGACTTTATAAAATTACTATTCTTAAAAACATAATGCCATTGTGAATTATAGAAATTAGAATGTTGAATTAATTTTCTTTCACGTGTTAAAACTCTCTGTTTAGATGTGGAAGTGGGGTGGTAGTATACCAGTAAATATCACCTAGAGATGAAGATTCCCTGTGGTAACCCCTACCTGCTTTATAGTAGAATTATTGTTGTCTCTTTTTGATTTTTGAATGAGCTTTGGTTTATAGTTGTTGTTTATTAAAAACAATTTTAATAATTCAGATGATTCCTGGGTGTAGAATTTCTGTTTGGTACTTCATACTTTTATCTCTAACTGCATGAAGAACATTTCCATCTGGATGTCCTATTAGCACATCCAATAAGAACTTGACATCTTTTGCCTAAAATAAGTATTTACAGCTTACCTTCCTGGTTCCACTAATGACAGGAATCCTCTTCCAGTTAGCAAAGATGTTACCTTTTGAAATGTCTCTTATAGCCATCTTGTCCTTTCTGTGACCATTTGCTATCACTAATAACATATTCTGTCAACTGCTGATAATAATAGCTACTCCTTATTAGAGCTTTTTATGTTCTTGGCATTGTATCAATAAGCACATATTATCTTATTAATCCTCCCTATATTGTTCCAAAAGAGTTCCTTTTGCAAATGAAGGAATCGAGGGCTATTGAGGATAAAAATATTTGCCCAAAGACATCCTTCTTCTGTCTTTTTCAGTGCAATTTATCTTACACAGTGTTCCCAGCTAAAGTGTACATATATAGTACATAAAATAAGTAAAATCTAAAATGATTACTTATTGCTTAATGAATAAAGAGCTAATGATAGTAATATTTCCTGGTTCTCACTTTTTGGGCCTTCCAAAATAAAACCTTTGCCTTTCAAATGTCCAGCTTAATCTCCTTTCTATACATGTGCCATATATTAGCTAAACTGAACTGTATGCTTTTTCCTGAGGTAGCTTGTATTTTTCTATCTCTGCGCGGTTTTGCTCAAACTCTTGGCCGTCTAAACTTGAAATGTCTTTGTCTTTGTTTAAATCATATCCATCCTTCAATGCCCAGCTCAAAACCAGCTGCCTCCGCAAAATACTGATCGCCATAGACAGAAGTGACCTCTTCCCCCTTGGCCTCTTTGTAACACTTTGTGCTTTTTGCATGGTACCTGCCCTCCTATCACATACTAATCATTTTTGTGCTTTTCTTATCACTCTTAGTTTGTGATCTCCTTAAGGAACTGTGTCTTACACATCTTTTTATCTTTTCTAACACAATGCCTTGTTCAAAGTAGGTAGTCAATAAATATTTGTTTAAAGAATAACAATCAAATAAGGAACTGGGCCAGAGTTTATTCCATTAGGATATAAAAACTTTGTAAGTTTTTTGGACCTTTCAAATTGTATGTTAATAAATATTCCAGTGTTTCATTATTGTTGGGTAAAAATATAACTGTCTATGTAAAATTCAGATTGGCATTTAACTCCTTTTATTTCCTCTCTTGAAATATTGCATTAGTATACCTCATAAGACTGATGCCTAACTCAGAATTGTAGGCAGAATTTTTTAAAAACTAAGTATAGCATTGGGAAAAACAGAATTTGATTGTTTTCCTAACTTCCATTAACTACCACAGATATGAATAAAGAACGTAAACAGAGTAAGTTATAGGGGGTAAAATCTGACCTTAGTACTTTAGTTATGATTATTTCATCTGTGGGCAAGTTAGCAGGTTTTTATCTGCCAGTTATTGTCATGATTGTTGTTTGCATTGGTGGAAAAGCATAACTAGCTCTTTGTGTGTACCTCATATCTCAGTTCAAGTTTATAAAGGAACCTGCTTTTAATAAGAAAGGATGGCTATATATATATATATATTTTTTTTTTTTAATTTGTCACTTCTTTTATAGAAGGATCCTGCCTATTTTTATGGATATGTGTATTTTCGACAAGTTCGAGACAAAACTCTAAAAAGAGGCTACTTTCAGAAGGTAATTTTCATATACATTAATAGAAAAATATTTTTACTTTGTGGTTAGAAGAATAGAAATTATTAGAATGAACAGTCTTTAAAGTGTTTGATATTTTATCTTTAAACATACTAGAATTTATATTTTATCTTTTTTTTAGATTGTAGACACCCGTCCTTAGTTTTTTTTTGGCTGCATTGGGTCATTGTCACTGCATGCGGGCTTTCTCTAGTTGGGGCGAGTGGGGGCTACTCTTTGTTGCGGTGCATGGGCTTCTCATTTTGGTGGCTTCTCTTGGAGCAGGGTCTCTAGGCACGTGGGCTCAGTAGTTGCAGCATGCGAACCCTAGAGCGCACGGGCTTCAGTAGTTGTGGCGTGTGGGCTCAGTAGTTGCGTCGTGCGAACTCAAGGGTGTGTGGGCTTCAGTATTGTAGTGTGCGGGCTCAGTAGTTGTGGCTCGCAGGCTCTAGAGTGCAGGCTCAGTAGTTGTGGCACATGGGCTTAGTTGCTCCACGGCATGTGGGATCTTCCCGGACCAGGGATTGAACCCGTGTTCCCTGCTTTGGCAGGCAGATTCTTAACCACTGCGCCACAAGGGAAGTCCCTAGATTTTTAACTGCTATTGAATTTTGCCTTCCTGCTATCTCTGTACTAGATTCCTGACAGTAAGTTACAGTTATTGTATGAAACTGTCAAAACTCAGAGAATCTGTTTAATTTTCACATTTTAGAATAAGGGAAAGAAAACAGATTGTAACATAGTTACAGCTAATAAAAGCCTGCAATATCTTTTTTTGAAGAGCTAGTAAATATACTTGATCAACATCTTAGTCATTATTGTTCCCACTCTAAATGTACAATCTTTTTGTTTCTAAAGATATATATATATATATATATATATATATCAATTAATTCCAATTTAATCTCAGCTAACAGGGACATACCTTTACCTTTTGTAACCAGAACATGCCCTGACCACTAATTGATGCTTAATGGAACGATAAAAAGTAGTTTTCAAGAAAATAGATTTTTAAAAAGTCAGCATAATCTATATCTGAAGTGGTCACAAACTATAAAGTCACAATTTCTAAGAATGTGGCTAAAACCGTTGAACTCTAAAATATAACAGTCATAGGTCTTAGTTAGAAAAAGCATCACACTTTGTGCTTTCCTTTTTAGGAAGAGTTTATTTAGCTAATTCCTAATATTTCTTTACTGACAACAATAGTAGCTAGGCTTTGGAATTATCCATGACATTAGTTTGTTTATAGGAAATTCTTTTTCCTGCACAGCAGGAAAATCTGTGAATGTGTCTTTATGCTCTTAAAATGTAGTAATAAGGTTAAACTTCTGGTGTTCTGCCACTATAGTTTTATGTTTCTTTTAACCATCTACTGTAAAAGCCTTTTTATTTTAAAATCCACACTTTTTGCTGAATTTGGCTTGTTAGTAATTGATTGTATAAGAAATGGCAAACTTAAATTATAATCATTAAGAAATTAAACATTGTTTCTTTTTTCCCTCCAGTCCTTGGTTTTGATCAGCAAACTACCTTATATTCATTTTTTTCACACTGTGCTCAAACAGATAGCACCAGAGTATTTTGAAAAGAATGAACCTTATTTGGAAGCAGGTAAGTTAAACATTGTGTGAGTTAGGTACCTTTATGAAGGAGTTTTAAATTTTTTACTGGAAATGAATGAAAAAAAATTAGTTAAGAATTTTAAGGACTATAAGGTAGGAGAGAGAGGTAAAACAATTCTTCTGGCATATTTACCTACAAACACCAAAGATCCTATCTTTTATTTCTCCTTTTGCAGCACGGATGATGCCTATTTTTTAGGATAATAATAAACAAATATTGAGTTGCCAATTCTGATACTCAGAGTACTGTTAAACAGAAATCCTTATGTCACTCAATACAGAGAGAAGACATCTGCTAGGTGGTGTGCTTTTGTAGCTAATTTTAGTACTAATAAATGAGTAGGAAAACTCCCTTTAAACCTATTCTGTTGCTTTCAAAACATGTATTAACCAATTTATATTCTAGAACATAGGTGTATATCTGGTGAAATATAAGATATTTTCAGTACTTTTGCCTTTTATCTTCCATCCTTCCCAGTGTATTTTTTCTGCTATATGGAAAGCATAAAGTGGAGTTCTAACTTCTGATGTTCCATTTTTAATATTTTAGTATTTCCACTTATACTAAAGAAATATTTTACTATATTTTTCAGCTTGTAATGATGTTGATCGATGGCCTGCACCAATGCCAGGGAAAACATTACATCTGCCTATTATGGGGGTAGTAATGAAGGTAATAATAGCTTATATTTCATTTGTCTCCTTTTTTAGGAAGCTCACACATGACTTTTGCTTTTTAACTTCCTAATAACATTCAGTCTTGTTGCTTTCACTTGTCGTTGATGTGAGGAGTTACAAAAATACCGCAATTTATCCTGCTGCACAGAACCATTTGTCACACAACTCCAGGGGTCACCAGTCCCATTTTCATCCTGTAGAGTTTACATGATGCTGTCATTCTTATACAATGCATGTGAATGTAAATGCCACCTCCTAGAATTGTGCAACTTCATGGCCCTCCAGAAATGGATGGTATTGCAGAACACTTGTAGAATTGAGTATGAGTTAGTAAAATTTAAAAGAAATTAGGAAAGCCATTGGTTCTTACTCTTTTTTTTTTTTTTTTTTTTTTAATACAGCAGGTCATTGGTTCTTAGTCTTAAGTGATCTTTTTAATGTGTAATTTCAGACCAAAATGCCCATCCCAGGGTATTGTTCTCTACTAAGGTTTTTTTTAATACAATGAATTAGCATTTTGCTCTCAGGCTTTGTATGAATGTGCTGTAAGTGCTTTTGCAATTCATTTTCAAGTTGAACTTATTTTTGGCAATGTTCTCTCTTTAGATGTGCTCATTTCTGTAGGACCTCTGTTCTGTTTTTTCCATGGGAAATCATCAAAAGTAGGTCTGGGTTGAGAGTTCTCATGGTCCCCTGTGAGATTTATCCCATAGTTTGGCAAGCTTGAGAGGGTGTGTTTGGGTGTGTGTATATTAATGAAGCAAAGATTGGAACAATAAACAGGAAGTGGTATGTAGTTGATGTCCTTTTCTGTTTTTCAGCACGTTTGCTTCCCAGTGGGTTAGTGATTTCTGTGTGTATGGGAATGTGGAGACCTTGGTTCACTTACCTTCTGTTGTGACTAAAAATAAATATGACTGTAGTTTTTAATCTCACATAAGTATTTTGTTTTTATGGCTTTTTAGGCATTGTTGAGTGTACCTTTTTAGCATCAGGATAGAGTGCTTCTGATCCCTCATTGTAGCAGGACTCGCAAGTTATAGAAAGGTCATTCTTTTGTAGCCAGAGTTAATTTCTTCTCTTTTAGGTACGGATTCCCACATGTCATGACAAGCCTGGGACAACTCAAATAGTGCAGTTAACTCAGCAGGTATTGTGCTACTGTGGTAGAATAATCCAGCATATGTAGTCTCTTTAACAGAAATTTTAAACTAGCAAATGTAGAGTTTCTTGGGTTTATGATACATTTATGAATATCACTGAAATATCCCATTAAATAATTTTTAATGAATTGATAATAAGCTTCCTATCAAAAAAAAGCTTCCTATTTTCCGATTCTTTTTTCTTGTTCTTTCTCTAGTGGACACTGGAGAGCTCAGAATTTATACTGTAATTGTGAGGACAAGCAGAAAATTACCTTTTGTAAAAGATTAAACAAGGTTTAATTCTAACAAAACCTCTTATCTTAGAAGAGTGGTCAACAGACTTCTGTTTTTGGGAAACTTAATCAAAAGGATTCTGTAGTTATAATCGCCCTTCATTTTCCCCAAAGTTACATTTGTTCATGGGTGGGGATGAATTTTTCATTTGAAATTATTTAACTGGTATATTAGCACTCCCATTGTCCTTTGAATTAAATAAAAATGGAGAGCAATAGGAAAACAAATTTTGCCTGTTATATATATCAACTGGTATTATGGTAGTATTCATACAGTTGAGAATTAATCTAACATCTGACCACTGGATTAATGTTTTATCGGGTGGAATCTATGTTGTCCTTGACCTGCTGTATTAGGGGAGACTGTTAAGACCCATTCTCTTTGTAGCTGCTTCTGGAGGAAGAGACTCTTAGAAGATAGGGCAACATGGCTGATTGATTATGAGATAGATAGGCATATTATAAAAGTCAGTTTCTGGCAATTTTGGTGACATCTTGTCTATTTTTTTTTTCTTTTTTATCTCTTAGGGAGACACACATATATCTGTTATTTTACCTACTGTTCATGAGGTGGATCTTTTCAGGTAAAGACTAAAAAATTTTGTTAACTGCCTTGTCTCATTTGCTTTATGATATTGTTGTTGATTTCTTTAAAAAGTGAATATTCCTATATAAAATGTGGAAAAAACTGGAAGAAAATAGTCATGTTTCACATGTTGTAAATCAGTGGTTCATCCCTGACTGCATGTCAGCTGCTTTGACTACTAGGGAAATTTGGATATGGATTGGGTATTACATGGTAGACACAAATTATTTTTGTTTGGTTGGGTGTGAGAATGGTAAATAAATAATTTTTTTTCTAGGGATGGCCTTTTTTGGGGAGTTGGGGGGAGTGGGTTGAGAGCATAAAGCATGATACTCCAGAATGGGAATATAAAAGTGGTGCTAAAAGAAGACTGTGATTTCCCTACAAACCCCTCATTTTAGTAACTCTACCCTGCCGTTAATTTGATGTATACCACCAATATCTATTAAAGGTTTCCTCTCTTGAATATTTAATACTTACCTCCCCCCAATAAAAACTACTTTGTGTAACAGATATTACTAGTGTAATACAGAGGTTTCAGAGAATGCTTCATCTTGTAATTGTACTCTTCCTATCTGTTTGTGCCCTTGCTGATAGATAACATTACTAAACTTCAGAGAGAAACTAATTTGCAACTTTGATGCCTTAAGGGCATCCCACTATTAAAGTCAGTTGGTCAGATGTTTCCATATAGGTCTTTTCCATTTTTCCTTTGCTTATTTTAAAATTATAAATATATGTCTGTAATATATATAAATTATATATTTAAAAATTATCCATATATACTGTACTGATCACTTTTCTGTAAATTTGTGATTATTTCAATTTTTTACATATATAAATATTTATATAAAATTTATGTATCTGTATAAAATTTTGAAACAATCACAGATTTTACAGAAAAGTGGTCAGTATAGTAAACTTTTTTTTCGTAGAACCATTTGATAGTAAGTGGGAGACCTGATGCCCCGTCTTCCCTTAATACTTTAGTGTCTGTTTCCTACAAGTAAGGACTCAATGCAACCATAAAAATTGGGAAATTAACATTGATAAATTAGTACCATCTAATACTAAGACCACATTCAAACGCGTCCAGTTGTCACAATAATATCTAGTTCAGAACCGTCTGTTGCATTTAGATGTCATGTCTGTTTAGTCTCAGTCTGGAATAGCTCCTCAGTCTTCCTTTCATGGCCCTGACATTCTTGTGGATTACAGGACAGTTATTTTACAGGAAATCCCTCAGCTTAGGTTTGTCTGGGATTTACTCATAATAAGATTCAGGCTCTGTATCTTTGGCCAGGAGTTAGCACACAAGGTTGGCTTGCCTCATTGCTGATAATGTTCACTTTGATCTCTTTATTAGTGTGGTGTTTTCCAAGCTTCTCCATTGATAAATTATTCTTTTTCCTTTTGTAGTTAAATATTTTGTGAGGAGATACATTGAAACTACGTATGTTATTTATTTATTGTTGTGTAATAAGTTACCCCAATACTTAGAAGTTTGAAAGAACAAACGTTATTTCACACAGTTTCTGAGAGTTAGGAATCTGGGGACTGCTCAGTTGGATGGTTCTAGTTCTAGATCTCTTGTGAGGTTGCAGTCAAGATGTCAGCTGAGGTTTTAGTCAGTTGGACAAGTGGGGCTGGAGGGTCTGCTTCCCTAGAAAGCTACTTTAGCTGTTGGCTGGTGGTCACAGTTCCTTGTGACTGTTGGCAGGAGACCTTCATTTCCAGCCATGTGGACGTTTCCAAAGGGCTGCTTAAATTTTCTCACAACATTCGGCAGGTGATCTGAGAGAAAGCTGAAGTCGCAATGTCTTTTATGACTCAGGCTTCAAAGTTGTATATTATTGGGACTTACCTGGAAGTCGAGTGGTTAGGACTCTGCGCTTCCACTGTATGGGGCGCGGGTTTGATCCTTGGTCGGGGAATTAAGATCCCACATGCCACACGGTTGGGGTGACCTCGGAGCACAAAAAAACCTCCGAGTGATTAAAGCTTAGGCCCACTAGCCAAAGCATAATATCACTTATTGATCCAAAAATTGATCAACGGAACAAGTTACCCTGGGGATAACAGCGCTATCCTATTCTAGAGTCCATATTGACAATAGGGTTTATGACCTCGATGTTGGATCAGGACACCTCAATGGTGTAACTGCTATTAAAGGTTTGTTTGTTCAATGATTATTGAAAAAAAAGTTGTATATTATTGCTTTAATTTACTCTGTTCATTAAGTGCAAGCCACTAACCCAGCCCACCTAAGAGGGTGAGAAATAGGCTCAGTGCTTTAAAAGGAGTGTCAAAGAATTTGTAGAAATATTTTAAAACATTGCACCATGTATGTATATCTGAATGGATTTTTGGTTTCTTGTTTTATTCAACAGGTTATTAAAATCCATTATTCTCATCGGTTTTTGATGTTCAAATTGTCCCCAGTTTGGCCAGTGAGAATCCATTTCAAGCTGGCCTCTGTTTTTCTTTTTTTGTCATATCCTTTTCATTCTTGAAACACTACCTTTTTTGTTCCAGGCTTATCTTTTTTTTTTCCTAACTAAAAAAATTGATATATAATTCACATACATAATATTCACTCTTTCAAAGTATACAGTTCATTTGTTTTTAATATACTCACAGAGTTGTGCAACCATTACTGCTGTCTAGTTCCAGAATATTTTCATCACTCAAAAAGTAACCCTGTACCCCATTAGTAGTTAGTCCCCATGGCCTCTTCCCCGCAGCCCCTAGTAACCACTAATCCACTTTGTCTCTTTGGATTTGTCTATTCTGGACATATCATATAGATAGAATCATACAATATGTGACCTTTTATGTCTGCCTTCTTTCACTGAGCATATTATTTTCATGGTTTATCCATGCAGTAGCATGAATCATTACTTCATTCTTTTTATGGCTGAATAGTATTCCATTGTATGGATATGCCACATCCATTAATCCATTGAAGGACGTTTGGATGGTTTCCACTTTTTGGCTGTTATGTATAATGCTGTTGTGAACATTTGTATATAACCCTTTGTGTGAACATATGTTTTCAGTTCTGCTGAGTTCCAAGATTATCTTGTATTTTCTCTTCCCCAGCCCTGGAATCAGCTACTTAGTAGAGAATAGGATTTAGAAGTCAAGATCTGGGCACTAGTTGTGGTCCTTGCTAAGGGAATATCCCTGTCAGTGGACAGAGCTAAGGAAAATATGTATCTGTAAATGCATGTATACATACACACTCATATATAGTATTTAAACACTTTTACATACATATTTATTTCTATATCCATATATATTGAAAACTATAAAGTCACACCAATACCCTTAATTCTGGTGCAGCATGACAGGGTTCACTCTACTTTTCTCCCTTTTCATATTTGTATTTCTTTTCTCTGACAGAGGAGCTACATCCTATTATCCTTGATTCATTTACTTATTTGATCGGCCCATGTTAGTAACCAATCTCTCGTCTCTGCTGCAACCTTATCCTCTGAGCAAATGCCTTTCTTATCCTTCTTGGGCTCTGAAACTGCCCACCTGGCTGCTCTTCTTCATGGACACCCTCCTTACCCTGCTTAGGCCCTGCTCCATGCCTGATTGACCCCTCACGTGGTTCCCCTCTTGCCCCAGTCAGGCTTCTATACCCCACGTTAGGCCACCTCTCTATGTGGATGCTATCCTCACCCTGTTGTGCTCTGACTCCCAATGCCAAGCCAGCCCCCACGTGGATCCCTCCTTTCCCT
>NW_006778737.1:1646681-1646997 GCF_000442215.2 Lipotes vexillifer | reverse complement strand
TTTCCCTACTTGTGCTTCTACACCTTACTGCAGGCCACCCCTCCATACGTTCACCCTCATTCCTCTGCTCTGACACCCCACCATGGACAGCCTCCTCAGCCCACTCTGGCTCTGACCCTCTGCACCTGCTGCCCCTCCATGCCCCTCACAATTCCTGGGCTCTGTCACCGCAAATCAGATCATCTCCACACATGCACACCTTTCTCACTACATTAGGGTTCCAACACCCCCACGACAAGCCACCCCCTCCACATGGATGTCTGCCTTATCTCACACAAGCCCTGATAACGCTCTTCAGGCCAACAGGGCTCTCTTT
>NW_006778737.1:1625725-1646200 GCF_000442215.2 Lipotes vexillifer | reverse complement strand
ACAGGGCTCTCTTTCCCTCTTGGCAGAGATGCCTACCATGCACTGTGTTTTGCTGTAGGATTGAATTGTTTAGGAAGGAAGGAGGAAGAGCTCCTTTGCCTTATCCTTGAACTGTTTATTGTTTTTATTTTTGTTTTTTTGCCCTTCCTTCACATTTCTCTTCTTGCCTTTGAATAGTTAAAATGAACTTTCCCTAATTTCCATCTCACAAATTTGTTTCATATTTTTACACTTAAAAGTTACTTGTATTTTTTTCCTTTTCTTTCTTGTGTGTGTATGTTTTCAGGTAGGTAGATTGGTTACTTTTTTTTTTTTTAACATTTACTTTATTTATTTGGTTGCACTGGATCTTAGTTGCAGCAGGCGGCATCCTTAGCTGCGGCACGTGTGCTCTTTAGTTGCGGTCAGCAGGCTCCTTAGTTGTGGCATGTGAACTCTTAGTTGCAGCATGCATGTGGGATCTAGTTCCCTGACCAGGGATTGAACCCGGGCC
Organism: Lipotes vexillifer; assembly: GCF_000442215.2. Taxonomy (NCBI): domain Eukaryota; kingdom Metazoa; phylum Chordata; class Mammalia; order Artiodactyla; family Lipotidae; genus Lipotes; species Lipotes vexillifer. The sequence continues at coordinate 1,645,707 of NW_006778737.1, read as the reverse complement.
CCCTGCATTGGGAGCGTGGAGTCTTAACCACTGTGCCACCAGGAAAGTCCTTTGGTTATGATTTTTATACATAGATAATGTAGTGTTTTTTTCCCTCTAATCTACTAGGAAAAATTTTGACCCTACTAGGAGGAAATTACTAAATAATTAAAAGTTATCAAATTAACTTAGGCTAGATAATGTACCAGAGTTTTGTCCTACAGGCTTCTGCCTAATTCCAGGGCAACTGTAAAAATATGCAACATTTCTGTAGGGGGAGGATCTGCTTAGAAAAGCATTCTGTCGTTTGGTGTTAGAACGCCTCCTTGTGATTTGTTTTCCTCATTCTTTAATATTGAAAGCATTGGCTTTGAAATTAAGTACATCCAGTAAACATCCTTTGGAAAATTAATTTTTCTTGTTTCCTTCAAAATAGAGTAGAAATTCAAATGTAACAGCAATATTGATAAACTAGATATACTATATGGTACAATAATTTAATAATTATTTTATATGCTTTTATCGTTTGTTAGCCATTCTGTGTGTCAATATATTACATTTAATTTTGTAAAACTTTGAACAAGTAAAATTGCTATATATTTTTGTGTGGATAAAAGGAACTTATATCTATGTGCATCACCATATTATTATTATTATTATTTTTTGCCTGTGTCGGTTCTTCATTGCTGTACGTGGGCTTTGTCTAGTTGCAGTGAGCGGGGCCTACTCTTCGTTGCAGTGCGCGGGCTTCTCATTGCGGTGGCTTCTCTTGTTGCGGAGCTCGGGCTGTAGGCACGTGGGCTTACAGTAGCTGTGGCTCACGGGCTCTAGAGCGCAGGCTCAGTAGTTGTGGAGCACGGGCTTAGTTGCTCCGCGGCATGTGGGATCTTCCTGGACCAGGGCTCAAACCTGTGTTCCTTGCATTGGGAAGCGGATTCTTAACCACTGCGCCACCAGGGAAGCCCGGCAGGTGGATTCTTAACCACTGCACCACCAGGGAGGTCCGCATCACCATATTCTAAATGAATTTGTATATCAGGTCAGGGTACACATAGCTGGAAGAATTGTATCAATGTGAAGTTTTTAGAATGATTATATGGGAACTTAAAAAAAACAGGGATGGATAAATAACAGTGTCTCTGCTGCATAATCACCTTTCAGGTGTTTCTGCCCAGTTTTCCTTCATAGTCAGATGCTTTGGGAGCTGGTGCTGTTGGGTGAGCCCCTCGTGGTCATGGCACCGTCACCATCAGAGTCGTCAGAGACTGTATTGGCACTTGTTAAGTGAGTATATTTGGTTCCTCATGGTGATAGTTGCAACAGTTTACCACCTGTGTTATGTTTGCACACTCATTGCATTATCTACACAATAATCCTGTAAGAAGGTAGTGCTCATTATAGCACCATTTATTGATGAGAAAATTCATTCAGATTCCATGTTTTTGTTTTTCTGGGCAATAAGCACATTCATTCACTTACATAAAGTGAGCACCTGATAAAAATCAGTTGTGTGAATGGTCAGTGTCTAGTAAAAGGTATGTAGCTAATGAATGATAGAGCCAGAATTTCACCCCGTCTTCTGCCCCAGATCCAGTGTGTTTTTGGTATGCCATCTACATTACATTTTTCCATTTGTCTTTCTAGTTTCCTGAAATGAGTTATAGATAGATGATCCCACAGGGGTAAACTCTGTGTATAGATATTTCACAGTTATTGAGTAGGGCCTTTAATTTCTGTCCTTTGTTTTACATGTTATTCTTGCTCTACAGCTGTATTTCTCCATTAAAGTACTTCAGTGATTTCCGACCTTATTTCACTATTCATGATAGTGAATTCAAAGAATATACCACCCGTACTCAAGCCCCGTGAGTAAACAAAATAACTTTTATTGACCAAGTATTACTTTATAACCAAATTATGTAGAATTATTTTTGGTAATAATTGAAAAGTTTAAATTTTGGACTTACTGGCAGATTGATTTTATAAAGGAAGCTTTGAGGAGCTGCTGGTAATAATTTCACATTTCAAGAGTCATTATCCTATTTTCTTTGAATGATCTTATTTGTTAGTGGAAGCTATATTGTCTTCCACTAATTAATAGCTAATTCCTCTAATTTAATAGCTATCTGACTACTTTTACTTCTGTCTTCATTCTTTACTTCAGGACCCCTTATAGCATCAGTTATCTCTTCTTGCTCTATAACTTCCTTTTCCTTCTCCCTCTTCATTGAATCAGCATATAAACATATAAAAATTCTTCCCAATCTGTAAAAGGGGAAAGAATATCTTACCTTTCCCCTTTAGTTCCTGCTCTGTTGTTCACCTTCTTTTCATAGCTGTTTCTAGAATAACAACAAAAATTTCCATTTACCCTCTCCACTTCTTGGTTTCCTGGTTGCTTCTCAGTTCGTTGCAGGTTGATTTCTTCATCTCTGCTGAAGTTCTTGCCAAAGTCATCAAGACCTTTCTCACTGCCTTGAACCTGTGGGCACATTATTGTCCTGTTTTTCTTGCCTTCCCTTTCTTGTAACACTTACTCTATTGACGTTGAAAACATTTTAATCTTTGGTACCGTCTCACCTGGCTGGTGCATCTCAGTCTCCTGTGCAGACTTCTTTTTCTCTGCCAACCCCTTAAATGTTGGTGTTCTCCAGTATTGTGTTCTGGGTTCTGATTTCAGACTGATATTTCTTTCTGTACAGTCTTATCTGTACCCACAGTCTCTGTTAACACCTATATACTGATGACTGAAATTTATCTTCCTAGTTCAAATCTTTGCAAGGTCTCGACCTCTGTCCAGGTTTTTGTTGTTGTTTTTTTATCGTATTGCCACCTGGACATCTTAATGGCACCCAAAATTAAACATGTTCAAACTGAATTCTTTTTGTCTCCTTCTTTTCTTCCCTAGTTCCATGCCTCTTCCTACTTCATGAATGGTGCTTCTTTTCACTTAGTTATCAAAAACCTAAATTGTCATAAATTTCTCGTTCTCAATGTGCTCCACGTGAAGTTTTACCAAATTCTGTCAACTCAACATCCTAAAATATCTCTCATAACATTTGTTACCTTCTTTCCAGAGCTCTCTTCCTAGTCTGACTGCCTCCAGTCTTTCTCGTATTTGCTGTTGCTTTTCCCAAACCTCTTCCCCTTTTTGCAGAGCATCTTCCAAATTTCCCCCAGAGTGATCTTTCTGATAAGTACATTTTTGTTCATGTAGCATTCCTCCACTCAGTTCTCTAGTAGCTTCTGTTTGCCTACAAGATAACATCTGAATTTCTTAGCATATTAAGTTGGTACTGAATGATCTGGCCAGCATCTGCCCATCTGCTTTCATTTCTGACTATTCATTCTTCCTGCTTTGTGCTCTAAGAATGCTGAGCTATATGTAGTTTTACAAACAGACCGTGATCTCACTTCATTGCTTTGCACATACTATTCATTCTCCTGCATCACATTTTCTTCCATTATCCCCCTGGCAAAAGACTCCTGTTCGTAACTTATATCATGTTATATATCAACTGTCCTTCAAAAAAACCCTCCTATTCATCTTTCATAGCTTTGTGCAAATGTCATCTCTTTGGTGAGGCTGTCCTTTAATCCCCTGGTAGACATAGTTTCTCCTTTGTAATAATTGTACATTTTATACCACCTTCACTGTATTCTAATTTCTGGTATTATAATTGGTTATGTATACCGCTTTTCCTGTGTGCTTTTAGAAAGACTGTGTCTTTCCATCTTTATATACCTAGTGCTAAAAATGGTGCCTGGAATGTAGTTGATATGTGGTACCAATGAAGGAAAAGATTATCTTAGTAAACTTAGAGTAAACAGTAGTTCACTCAAAATAAATTGTAAACTGATGGAACATTCATTTTTTCCTCACTTTGGTTTTGTTTTGTTTTGTTTTAATGTAGGCCCTCAGTCATATTAGGAGTAACCAACCCTTTTTTTGCAAAAACACTCCAGCACTGGCCCCACATTATTCGGATAGGAGACCTTAAACCTGCAGGTAAAGTATAAACTTGGTGTTCTTGTTTTAGTATGTAAGGTGGATGAGCAGGTTTATTTCTTCCTTTGTTTTCACTGCTTCGTTACTTTTTAATTATGTTGATGGCAACCTTCTTTGAGGCAACTTGAATAAAAGCCTTTGGAGAAGAGCATAACTTCCAGCTAAAATATACAGATTCTTATATGTATAACCCATCGTGTCTACCTACCAAAAAAATGCACTTACAGTGTTTTAAACATTGAATTATTTTGAGGTTTCATGAAACCTCAAAAATTTGAGCTACTTTTTGTATATGTATAAGCCCAATTAAACAGGATTTTCCAAGACTGCTTGAATAAAACCTTATAGAAAGTTCTAATTAATCAATTTGACACAAAATTCTCAACGAGGACTCCAAACAAGAATTACACATTTCTATGGCACTGGTATTGATTAAGGAAGTGGTCAAAAGGCTGTGCTTTCCTTGAAAAAAGACATGTAGTACCTTATTCATGGTAGCTGTTCAGTGAATGTTTACTAAATGAGTAAATGATTCTGAAGTTGGCAATTTTGTTAACCTGGATGACAATTTAATGGTACCTCTGACATTTTCTCACTGGACATTCCTGAATTTTCCATGAAAATAGTTGAGAAGTGAGCTATCTAAAATATTTCTAATAACTTTATGATATGTTACTTTTAAAGACTTTTCCTTCGGTGTACATGGGTATTATATTTAAGACATTAATATGATTATTTTATAAAATATCCCTTCTGGAATATAAATAAATCTAGATGACATATTAGGGAATAACATTTTTTTTTTTTTTAATTTTTTTTCTTTTTTAGATGTTGGGGGTAGGAGTTTATTAATTAATTAATTTATTTTTGCTGTGTTGGGTTTTCGTTTCTGTGCAAGGGCTTTCTCTAGTTGTGGCAAGCGGGGGCCACTCTTCATTGCGGTGCGCGGGCCTCTCACTATCGCAGCCTCTCTTGTTGCGAAGCACAGGCTCCAGACGCGCAGGCTCAGTAGTTGTGGCTCACGGGCCTAGTTGCTCCGCGGCATGTGGGATCCTCCCAGACCAGGGCTCGAACCCGTGTCTCCTGCATTAGCAGGCAGATTCTCAACCACTGCGCCACCAGGGAAGCCCCGGGAATAACATTTTAAATCATATTATTTACAAATATTAGACTCAATCTTAGACTGAAATCCTTAGAAACCTTATGAAGTAGAGGAAAGGGCAAAGGGCTTTACCTTGGCCGTCAGATCTGTGTGACCTTAGGCAGAACAGCCTCTTTAAGCCTGCAATTCTTTGTCTGCTGGGAGGATTGAACACAGTATCTGACTTATGGCACTCTGTAAATATCATGGTCCCTTGCCATTTCATTAGTGTTCTGTCTGATAGTTCAGAGCACAGCAGTCACTGGAGTCTCATCTATGAGAAGATATGGAAAGGTTTTTTGTTTTTAATCTTAATTTAATCTTGACATTTACTTTCTTGTTTTTTTCCTATTAATCTAGACTATTTGATTAATCGTAATATAGTAGACTACTGTTTATTGTTTTTTTCCAATAAGAAAAGGCTTTCTGTTGGGGCTGTAAGTAGAGGAACTTTTGCAAAGATCACTGGTAAAGTAGCATGGGTTGATAAGTCTGTTTAACTTTATAAGAAACTGCCTAACTGTTTTCTGAAGTGACCCACTATTTTACATTCTTACCAGCAGTGTATGAGGGTTCCTGTTTCCTCACGTCCCTGCCAACATTTGATATGGTCTTTTTTTTTCATTATAACCATTCTAGTGGGTTTAAAATGCTGGTTTTAATTTGCTTTTTCTTATTGACTAATGATGTTGAGCATCTTTTCATCTACTTATTAATCATTTGTGTATCTTCTTTTATGAAATGTTGATTTAAATCTTTTGTCCATTTTAAAATTAGGTTATTTGTCTTATTATTTTGTTGTACAAGGTCTTTATTTTGGACACAAGTTTGTTTTCAGATATATGATTTGCAGATATTTTCTCACAGTATTTGACTTCTCTTTTTTTTTTAATTAATTAAGTTATTTATTTTTGGCTGCATTGGGTCTTTTTTTTTTTGCAATACGCGGGCCTCTCACTGTTGTGGCTTCTGCCATTGCGGACCACAGGCTCCGACGCGCAGGCTCAGCGGCCATGGCCCACGGGCCCAGCCGCTCCGCGGCATGTGGGATCTTCCCGGACCGGGGCACGAACCCGTGTCCCCTGCATCAGTAGGCGGACTCTCAACCACTGCGCCACCAGGGAAGCCCGGCTGCGCTGGGTCTTTGTTGCTGCATGCGGGCTTTCTTTAGTTACAGCGAGCGGGGGCTACTCTTCGTTGCGGTGTGCGGGCTTCTCATTGTGGTGGCTTCTCTTGTTGCAGAGCACGGGCTCTAGGTGTGCGGGCTTCAGTAGTTGTGCTGCACAGGCTTAGCTGCTCTGTAGCATGTGGGACCCTCCCGGACCAGGGCTCGAACCCGGGTTCCCTGCATTGGCAGGTGGACTCTTAACCACTGTGCCACCATAGAAGCCCTCTTTTTTGTTTTCTTAAGGACGTCTTTTGAAGTGCAAAAGTACTTAATTTTGATGAAGTCTAGTTTATCAGTTTTTTTATTTTATGAATTAGGCTTTTGATGTTTATCTAAGAACTTGTTGCCTAACCCAAGATCACAAAGATTTTCTTCTAAAAATTTTATTGTGTTAGCACTTACATTTAGGAACCACTTGGAGTTAATTTTTGTTTATGTTGTGGTGTAAGGGTATAAAATCATCTTTTTTTGCATGTTGATATCCAGTTGTCTTAGCATCATTTGTTGAAAAGACTATCCTTTTGCCATTGAATTGCATCGATGCCTTTTTGGAAAATCAGTTGGCCATAAACCTAAGGGTTTATTTCTGGACTCTTGTTTCTGTTGCATTGATCTATATGTCTTATCTTTATACCAGTACAACCTCTTGATTACTGTAATTTTATAGTAAGTTTTGAAATCAGGAAATATGTCTTCCAGCTTTATTGTTCTTTTTCAAAATAGTGTTTTGCATTTCCATATAAATTTTAGGATTACTTTGCCAATTTTTGCCAACTGGGCAGAAAACAAAAAAGCTAACTGGGATTTTGTTAGGGCTTGTGTTGATTACATAGGGAATATGTAATCAGCTTGGAGGAGAATTGCCATCTTAAAAATACTGAGTCTCCCATTGCAGGAACTTAGAATGTCTCTCCATTGTTTAGATCTTCTCTAATTTTTCTCAGCAATGTTTTGTAGTTTTCAATATACAGGACTAATTATGATGTTAGATGTAGGTTTTCCACAGATGTCCTTTATCAAGTTGAGGAAGTAGCCCTCTGTTCCTAGTTTGTTGAAAAAGATTATAATGAATTGGTGTTGAATTTTGTTAAATGCTTTTTCTGTATCTGTAGAGATCATCGTGTACTTTTTGCCCTTGATTAATACAGTATACTAAATTAATCGATTTTTTATGTTAAACCAACCTTACATTCCTTAAGTAAATCCCTTTTGGTTATGGTGTATAGTCCTTTATTATTATTATTATTATTATTAGTTTGCTAATTTTTTTTGAGGGTTTTTACATCTTTATCCATGAGGGATGTTCTTTTCTTGTGATGTCTGGATAGCTAATATTTTTGCTGCTCTGGGAATCCTCTTCAGACAGGTGAAGTTACCATTTAAAAGTAGGACCTAGGACCAGGGGAGGGAAGGGGACACTTCTTGAGTTTATTTTTCAAAATGGGCATAAGGTCATATATGGAATATTAATTACACTTTATTTTTTTTGTTTTTTTTTGTTTTTGTGGTGCGCGGGCCTCTCACCGCTGTGGCCTCTCCCGTTGCAGAGCACAGGCTCCGGACGTGCAGGCCCAGCAGCCATGGCCCATGGGTCCAGCTGCTCCGCGGCATGCGGGATCCCCCCGGACTGGGGCACGAACCCGTGCCCCCTGCATCGGCAGGCGGACCCCCAACCACTGCACCACCAGGGAAGCCCTACACTTTATTTTAAGCAGCCTATTTTTAGGGATGAGATGCTGTGTTCCCTCTGATTATTTCTGTCACCAGAGTATTTGGACCATATCATATAGAAAAAGGTAATCACTTTTTCTATAGGAGAGTGATGATGTTGTATGGAAACATTATGTTTTACAGATCCTTAGTGGTCATTGAGGAGTGGATGGTAGAGAGTGTCAATGTCCTCAGTTTGGTCCTTGTTCAATTAGTAGAGGTGATACTTTGTGAGCAATGACACCAGGGGTGTTTAAATAATTTTGAGCAAGACTGTAGTATTTATTTCTGGGACTGGACTGTGTCGTTTGAGCACAGGTCTTAACAGACGTGCAAAATTTCATTAAGTTTAGTATGTTTATGATACTTTTTCCCACTTATCTTAAAATTTTTTTTATTATAGCAAAATATATATAATATAAAGTTTACCATTCTAACAATTTTGAAGTATACAATTCAGTGGCATTAAGTACATTAACAGTGTTGTGCAACTGTCAGCCCTATCCATTTATAGAACTTTGCATCATCTCAAACAGAAGATCTGTAGCCATGAAGCAATAACTCTTCATTCCTCTCCCAGCCCCTAGTGAACTCTATTCTAATTTCTGTTTCTATGAATCATACAGTATTTCTCCTCTAGTGTCTGGCTTATTTCACTTAGCATAACATTTTCAAGATTCATCCATGCTCTAGCATGTATTAGAATGTTATTCCTTTTTTTAAAAAGCTGTGGTAAAATATATATAACATAAAATTTACCATCTTAATCATTTTTTAAGCGTACAGTTCAGTGGCAGTTAGTACATTGACATGGTTGTGCTGCCATCACCACCATCTACCCACAGAACTCTTTTCATTTTGCAGAACTGAAACTGTTGCACAGTAGCTCCCTATTCATTCCACGTCGCCCCACCCCCCACCCTTGGCAACTACCATTCCACTTTCTGTCTCTGTGAATCTGACTACTCTGGGTATCTCATGTAAGTGGAATTCTACCTACTCTACCTACTTGTCCTTTTGTGATTGGCTTATTTCACTGAGCATAATGTCCTCAAGGTTCATCCATGTTGTAGTATGTGTCAAAACTTCCTTCCTTTTTAAGGCTGAAAAATATTCCATCATATGTATATACCACATTTTGCTTATCCATTCATCTGTTGATGGATACTTGGCTTGTTTCCATCTTTTAGCTATGTGAATAATACTGTGAACATGGGTGTACAAATATCTCCAGTCCCTGCTTTCACTTCTTTTGGGTATATAGTCATCCCTTGGTATCAACAGAGGATTGGGTCCAAGACCTGCCACAGATACCAAAATCTGAGGATGTTCAACTCCCATAGTTGGCCCTTTGTATCCACAGTTCCACATCGGTGGATTCAGCCAACTGCAAATCTTGTAGTACTGTATATATTCATCAAAAAAAGAAAAAATTCATGTATAAGTGGACCCAGGCAGTTCAAACCCATGTTGTTCAAGGGTCAACTGTATATCTAAAAGTGGAATTGCTGGACCATATAGTCATCATGTTTAATTTTTTGAGGAACTGCCATACTGTTTTCATTCTACATTCTCACCAGTGGTGCGCAGGGTATCAGTTTCTCCACATCCTCACCAATACTTATTTTCTGTTTTCTTGATAGTAGCCTAATGGGTGTGAGGTGGTATCTTATTGTAGTTTTGATTTACATTTCCCTAATGATTAGTAATGTTGAGCACCTTTTCATGTGCTCATTGACCATTTCTATGTCTCCTTTGGGGAAATGTCTTTCCAAGTCCTTTTCCCATTTTTTTTTTTTTGTTTGTTTGTTTTAATTTATTTAGTTATTTTTGGCTCTGTTGGGTCTTCACTGCTGCGCACGGGCTTTCTCTATTTGTGGTGAGTGGGGGCTACTCTTCGTTGCGGTACGCAGGCTTCTCATCGTGGTGGTTTCTCTTGTTGTGGAGCACGGGCTCTAGGCGCATGGGCTTCGGTAGTTGTGGCACGTGGGCTCAGTAGTTGTGGCTCGTGGGCTCCAGAGCACAGGCTCAGCCGGTTGTGGCGTACAGGCTTAGTTGCTCTGCAGCATGTGGGATCTTCCCGGACCAGGGATCAAACCCGTGTCCCCTGCATTGGCAGGCAGATTCTTAACCACTGCACCACCAGGGAAGTCCACTTTGCCCGTTTTTTAATTGGGTTGGTTTTTTCGTTGAGTTGTATTTCTTTATATTCTGGATACTAATGCCTTATTAGATGTATGCTTTGTAAATATATTCTCCTCTGGGTTGTCTTTTCACTCTCTTGATAGTATCCTTTGATGTGCGGAAGTTTTTAATTTTGATGAAGTCCAGTTTATCAATATTTTCTTTTATTGTCTCTTGTTTTTGGTATCACATTCATGAAAATCCATTTGTCTTTTAATTTATGAATACTGGGCATATATCTTGGGTATATTTCTTTTCTACCCATTGATCTCAAGACTAGGACCACTGCATATGCTACACAAGTTAGGAAACACAACAGCTCTGCCTAGGATCCTGGCTTTGAAAATTCAAGACTATCTGAGAGGGTCAGTAAAACTGCAGATAAAGTATGTTCTGTAGGACCAGCAGGGAAGGCATAGCAGAACTGAGATTTTGCTCTCCTGGGCCCAGAAGTTCGTAGCTTTATTAGAAACATATATATAGTTTTAACCCTGCAGAGGGATCATTCCTTGTGCTATAAAGGGATTACTTCTTATGGGTTATACCTAGTTTTAGTTCACCCAAATCCTATTAAATGAAGAAATGTAATGCTAGGATAATGGTACTGAACAAGTATTCCTCAAAGAGAAAGTAATTCTACTAGTGTATATTGGATCACATTATAAACTGAATTTCTAGCCAGAAATTGGGTTTGATGATTTAATCAAAGGTAAAACGTTTGACCTAAATGTAGAAGATTCTTATGCAAATGTGCAGAGGTGCAGAACATTATTAATTTAATAATGTTAAACCCCTCTCTTATGTGCATGTACATAACAGACATTGAATAAGTATTTTTTAATTAAACAGCTGTAATTGTAGGACTTCAGTTCATTTTCTGGCATTCTTATTTTATTTTCCAGACATATTTGACAAATACCATTTAACTTTTTTTGGCAATAGTGTATCTTTATGACTAGTTTTCTTTATGTCTGTTATGTACTACAGTGTAAGAATTATGGTGGCTAGGGTTAGAGTTCAGTATGCATCTTACACCTGATGAGGTCCCTTGAATCAGAGGGGAATTGTGTGAGTGAAGATTGCTGCGCAGGTAGTATTCTTGTCTTTGCCTTTTAAAAAAAGCTGATATGGATCACTATATATCTTCATTATTACCTAGAACTTATTGAATGTAAAGAATATATGAAACCTACTGCTGAATTATTCTCTTCCCTGATATTTGGTTCCTCTGCACAGTGAATTTCAGGAAATAATATATAATAAATGGCATTGGTGGATACAGGAGTTGCAAGTCCTTTGTGATCTAGACAAAAGGAACCAGAAAGTAGGCACAGAAATATTTAGACTTATTCAAAGCGTTGTGGTTTTGACATGTGATGTTCTTTGGGTTCTCAGAGTCAGAGGCAGATAGTGATTTGAATTTAGTTATCTGTATAGTTAAATATGTATTAATTCTGCACTTCAAGAAAAAAAAGTTTTACAAATCTTCTGACAAAAAGCTACTCTGAACTCTGGAAAGCAAAACCACGAGATAACATTCAAGATGAGAGACATTCTCATAAGAATTAGTATGTGGGGGAATTTCCCTGGTGGCGCAGTGGTTTAAGAATCCGCCTGCCAATGCAGGGGGCCCGTGTTTGATACCTGGTCTGGGAAGATCCCACATGCCACGGAGCAACTAAGCCCGTGCTCCACAACTACTGAGCCTGTGCTCTAGAGCCCGCGAGCCACAACTCCTGAGCCCACGTGCCTAGAGCCCGTGCACCACGACCACTGAGCCCGCGCGCCACAACTACTGAGCCTGCACGCCACAACTACTGGAGCCCGCGCGCCTAGAGCCCCTGCTCTTCAAGAAGAGAAGCCACTGCAATAAGAAGCCCATGCACCACAACAAAGAGCAGCCCCTGCTCACCTCAACTAGAGAAAGCCTGCGTGCAGCAACAAAGACCCAATGCAGCCAAAAAATAAATAAATAAATAAGAATTAGCATGTGGGAATATATGGAATAAGTTGACAAAGTAAAAACTGTGAGCTAATAAATCAGAAACATTCCAGAAACCTGAGTGTTTCTGGACTCTTTCCTGTTGTTTCTCGGTCTATCCCCAAAGCCTCTTGTTTTTAAATCTCCTCCACAGAGCTACAGTAGCTCACTTTCTTCTCTTTCCTTGCTGCACATGTCTTCAGATTTTCTTTCTACCCAGGAGCAGTATTCAACAAAGTATATATTTCATCCTGTAATCTTTTCTCTCTTTTACTTCATACTCCTTTTTGCAACACAGCACCCCTGCTTAGGAGTCCAGAGTCCAGTCCACCTGTGGCTCAGGCCTGTGGTTGTGGCTTCCACTATCACCACCTGGTGGCAGTGTTTCTCCACTGCAAAAGCAGAATTTGGGGCGGTACCAGAAAAAAAATCTTTGAATACTACATCTTCATACTAACTTAGGAGTTGCTTTCAATTCTCTTTACTCTTAAATGGTATTATATTTGGCATCATATTCAAAATGGTATCTTATTCATGTTTCATATGTTTAGCACAAAGATTTTAAATTTTAAGTTGAGTGACAAAAAGGAAGATTTTAAAGTAATGATAGATATTAATGAAAGATCAAATATCCATTTTATATAATTTACACAATTGTTTCTGTAATGCTGTTATATAGCCCAGTGTTCCCTTTATCCAGTTTTAAAGCACTAGGAATAAACTCTTAAATATTCACTGATGTTAAGAATACCTTAGCTACAACATCCCTGACTAAGTAAATAACAGTTAGTGGATTATCAGTCCTAGAAGATTCCAGTTGTGTGATATGTGAAATTCAAATAACTGTAAGAATCTTTATGATGTTTCCTTCAGGTGAAATTCCTAAGCAGGTTAAAGTGAAAAAATTGAAGAACCTAAAGACTCTGGATTCTAAACCTGGTATTGACTTTTATTAATTTTTAAAACATATACTATATGGGTAAATGGGTCATACTGCTTACCTCATTTTCTTTTCTTTACTTCTTAGGAGTTTATACTTCTTATAAGCCATATCTAAATAGAGATGAAGAAATCATGAAACAATTGCAGAAGGTGATTACTTGCTCATATTATTAATTTAAATTTCCTTACTCAGGTATGCAGTATCCAGTAAAGCAACATGTGCTTTATGTACAATAATATGAAAAGAGGTCTTTCTGGACTCTGGACTTTGAGCCAAAGCTTCATGAAAATCAGGAGACTAATGTAGCAGCAATTATGGGCTAGAAATATGGGACTGCAGCTACCAACCTAGTGCCAATCTTCCTGAAAACTTAGGAGTTATAGTGAGAAAGTCGTGGACTGTACTATGAGGTAGCTTAATACCTAATAGGATAGTTAGCATTTTTTTGGAAAATGTAAATATTATTAATACAACAAGTATGAAATAAATATAGTCTTTGTTGTGAGCTAATATTTTAAAGTATGGGATGAATGTCTTATATTTTGCTCTAAGGGTTTTTTACAGGATATTGCACAGTGAACTTCACATTAAATTACTTCAAGATGAAGATCTAGGGTTTCTTTCCCATCAAGTAAAATACATATTTACATATCAGCTAAACTTCTATAAGCATTCATTGTTTTGTATTCTCTGACACTAGAGTATAGGTTCTCATTTTTTTCCTCTTTTAAGGGTGTACAACAGAAGCGTCCTTCTGAGGCTCAAAGCGTTATTCTCCGACGTTATTTTTTGGAACTGACACAAAGCTTCATCATTCCATTAGTAAGTTAGCATACGTATTTGCTTAATTTAATGATTTGTTGAAGGGCACATGAATGTTTTTTTCATCCACCAAAACTTTATCTTAAAGTGTTTTGCTTGCTCATGTGTGTAGTGATTAAAATAGAGCCCTTTGCAAGACACCTGAATTCTTTATTCTGGTATTAGCTGTGTAATTTGGTAAGTCACTTCCTTTCTTTGACCCTCAATTTGTTTATCTGTAAAATGTGGCTGATTACACTTTCCCTAAAGACTTTTCAGGGTTGTTGTGAATCTTAAATGAGATAATTTTTATGAAATATTATATAATTATTGAATTTTGCACCTTAAAATGTTCTACTGGAGCTTCTTTCTCTGATGTTATTTATTTATTTTTTGATCGGTACCTTTTTTTTTGTTTGTTTGTTTTTTGCGGTACGCGGGCCTCTCACTGTTGTGGCCTCTCCTGTTGCGGAGCACAGGCTCCTGACGTACTGGCTCAGTGGCCATGGCTCACGGGCCCAGCCGCTCCGCGGCATGTGGGATCTTCCCGGACTGGGGCACAAACCCGCGTCCCCTGCATTGGCAGGCGGACTCTCAACCACTGTGCCACCAGGGAAGCCCATGATCGGTACTTTTTATTTCATGCTAAGAGAGTCAGATTGTGCTCCCCGAGCAGATGGGGAGGTTTTAAGCAGTGATGCTGTATGCTCATATTTCCATTTCATCTGAGGTATCAGGACAAAGCTTGAACTGGTTGAAGGAGGCAATGGGGTAGAGATGAGGTTGAACATTTTAGGATTCTATTATTAGTCCAAGATCCTACAATAGTACCTATTCCTTGCAGAGCATACCCAAGACTTCCAATATTACATTCCCAGGATACTGTGCAGGTGAAAAAACATGTTTACTGATTATACTTTCTAAAGAATTAAATAGCAACTCCCTAGGATCGTGGTCTGGGCTAAATAGATTTCACTGGGAAGAAGAACTTCACTATGCAGAGCTAAGCAGGTGCTTTCTTAAGACTGCCAAGCACTGGCGCTAGAGACCAACAATTTGTTTAATTCTCCTAACAACTCTATGAGGTAGCTGCCATTATCATCTGCATTTACTATAATGGAAAGAGCAGAAGTTTTGAAATCTGATATTATTTTCTTGAGCACAATTTGATATGATACCTGTGAGAATGTAGTTCCGTGATATAGTTCCTTATCTGTCTTGTTCATTACCTTTTCCTCAGTCTGTCACATGGTAGCACTCAATAAATATTTATGAAATAAATGACTAGATGATATAGTTATTTTTTGAAGTTCAGTGGAACATCATGTTAAATTACTATAAGTTATGCCTCACAGTATAAGGCAGTACCATGATGTGGTCCTAGTCTGGAGACTGCATCAGAGAGAGACTCGTGTAGTTGTTAATGTAATCTATCTAAGAATATTATAGGAGGGCAGTCTGGAAATCTTTGCTATTATACTTCGGGAAGAAATATTCTCTCTTAGTCTATAGATGTCAATTTATTTTGTTCCATTTAAATCAACTTGCTTAAGTAAGTGAACTTTACTATAGTGCTTAATTAAGAGCTTGGGCTGAAGTCAAGTAGACCTGAATTCAAGTTCAAGCTGTGTGAACTTGGGCAGGTTACTTAGCCTTTTGAAGCCTCAGTTTCCCAGTAATACCTGCCACAAAGGATAGTTGCAAGAGTTAAAAGAGATCACGCATGTAAAATGTTGAGTACATTTTCTGGCACACAGTTACTCGATAAGGTTAATTATTATCATTAAAAAATAGGTAGTTCTTTGGATTATCTGAGATTTAGTTAAATTTTTATTGAAAGTCTGACTTCTCAATTCAATCTAAATTTAGTGTACCTATTGAGACCGGTGATGGTGTTGTTGATGTCCATTGAAAGAGCATATGATTGAAAAACTTGGAAGCCCACTTTTTTTAAGTAGGTCAGTTTAAACATTTTTGAAGACTCTCTGGGTAAGAACACTTAACTTTGACTAACTTTTTTTTCTTGGATTTAGGAAAGATATGTGGCAAGCTTGATGCCTTTGCAGAAAAGCATTTCTCCGTGGAAGGTATAAATATATTCGGTTAAATTCCTATTTGAGTTGTCTAACTGCAGTTAACTTCTGTGAATATATCCATTTTTAATTTTTAAATACAGTATGTCATGTTTTCTAGAGTCCACCCCAATTAAGACAGTTCCTTCCAGAAGAATTTATGAAAACACTTGAGAAAACAGGACCTCAGCTGACCTCTAGAATAAAAGGCGATTGGATTGGACTTTACCGGTTGGTCCCTTTTTTTCTATTTCATCCATCTATAGAGCTTTATTTAAAAATGAAACAAAAAACTGGGCTTAAACATATTCTTTTTTTTTTTTTTTTATTTTTTGGCTGTGTCGGATCTTAGTTGCGGCATGCAGGATCTTCATTGCATGCAGGATCTTCATTGCAGTGTGTGGGCTTCTCTCTAGTTGTGTCGTGCGGGTTTTCTCTTCTCTAGTTGTGGCGCGGGGGCTTCACAGCGCGTGGGCTCTGTAGTTGCAGTGCACAGGCTCCAGAGCTTGTGGGATCTGTAGTTGTGGCGTGTGGGCTTTCTAGTTGAGGCGCGCAAGCTCAGTAGTTGTGGCACACAGGCTTAGTTGCCCTGCTGCACGTGGGATCTTAGTTCCCTAACCAGGGCTTGAACCCTCGTCCCCTGTATTGGAAGGCAGATTCTTTACCACTGGACCACCAGGGAAATCCAACATATTCTTTTTTTTAAAAAATTACATTGTTTCACATGATTCTCCTAGCTATAGGTAGAAAAAGTATTGAGCAGAGGAAGTTAAGTCATAATCAAACTTTGCTTTTTAAAAATTTATTTTTATAGGCATTTTCTAAAATCTCCAAATTTTGATGGTTGGTTCAAGACCAGGAGGAAGGAAATGACCCAGAAACTGGAGGCACTCCATCTGGAAGCTCTTTGTGAAGAGGTTAGAAAACAGCATGTTTGTGTGATGATTAACAACTATTGAAAATAAAGTTATTCATATAAAGGTTATATCCATATCCACTACTTTATAAATAGTAATAGCTAACTTTTCCAGATCATGTGCTATGTGCCAAGGACTGTGCAGGTGCTTTAAATGGATAGTCTTTTAATCTTCGTAGTTCATTGAAGTAGGTGTGTTATGATCTGCGTTATGAGATACTTGAGTGATTAATTGAGACACTTGAGTGATCCATTAATTAATTAAGTGATTTGCTTCAGATCACATCACTGCTAAGTAGTGGAACCAGCAGTGTGCTCGAGCCCACTTGCACTGGCTCACAAGAGCCAGCCGTGTGCATCTCTTCCCAGCTCTGTATTCAGTGATCTCAGGTTGGTAGCTTGAAATCAGCTACAGAGGGAGAATTACACCACAGCAACAGGCAAATGGTATAAACCAGGAACTTTTCCTGAGAGCCAGTTGTTAAATATTTACTAGCATACCACTGGATGGAGTTAGAGTTCAGATCCGAGCAGTCTAACTCAACATCTTTTCCACCATGCGTTATTCACCTTTCCCAGTTATTAATATATTTTTCCTGTATCTGGACTTTTTTGTATTCTATAATTTGTCAGCAGACTATTTTAAATTAAGCTACTTTTAAAAATATAAAGGATAGTCTCAATTTGTGTTTAGCTTGAGGTGGGCTAGCCTCAGTGTTAACTTTCTAATCATAAACTCTCAGTGACTGGTTTTCAGAGAAAGAATACCATGAAGGCAGCCACAAATAAGCCCAGGAAGAGCTTATTTGAAGATGCAAAGTTTGTATACAGTAATATATTCATGTTCGCAATTATCTTGATTTGTTAGTTGATGTACCTTATAAATTACTCACTACTTAGTGGGGTTGGGGGTTAGTATTGTACCTTAAGTTCCAATTTTGTTTTTCTTGATTGATCTAAAAGGGCCAGAAAGGAATTTCTTCCATTGTGTTTTACTTCTGGATATTAGACAGTCATTCTGGCTAATGTCAAAAAGTATCTGATTCACATTGTCAGAATATTATGTACAGAATTATACTATAATGCTATGTCTGGGTTAAATACCCTGTTCTCCTTTTCCTTCCTGTCCTTTCTTCCCAGTAGCCTTGCCTATTGAAATAGAACGATTTGAATATTATTTTGAGTATTTACTGATTTGAGATTTGTTTATTCTTCTAGGACTTACTTCACTGGACCCAGAAACACACGGAAGTAGAAACAGTAGACCTTGTATTGAAGCTAAAAAACAAGCTGGTATGTAGCCAAAGCAGCCAAAGATCTGTGAAGTTATTTTGCTCTTATTTCAGGTGATAGCTTTGATGTATCACAGAAGTAAATTTTTAAATGAGAGGACTTATGATTGGTTAATTGATGGTAGATCTGACTGAAAATACTTGGTCACTCAAGCAGATCATAATGAAGCCATATATTTTTGTTGTTGTTGTTATTTACATGGAGTCTAATGAGCTTTACAAAAAACATTGTGACTTATATTTAATACCACATGGTCTGTGTTGATATTATCTATTAATTTACATGAAGTCTTTTTTCGAGCTCAGCAATTGTATTGTTAAAGTGGCATGTTCTTTGCTTTTTTATAGATTCTGTAAATTCTGGTCTCAGTCTGAAGTTTCCAAATCTTTGACCATTAAAACTGTTTATTTAGAGAATATACTGTATTAATACAGCCTCAAAAGGTAATTTAAATGCTTCCAAATGTTCCTTATATAGTTGCAGGCTGATCGAGAGCATTTACCTGTGAAACCTGACACTATGGAAAAGTTACGGACACACATAGATGCAATTATTTTAGCATTGCCAGAGGACCTACAAGGCATACTGCTCAAAACGGTCATGACATGATATTTGCCAGGATTTTCCAGCCAAAAGGATTGTACACCATGAAGCATACTGACACTTCAACCAGACGCCCAAGATCTCTCGGAGCGGAAAATAGCCGTGGATGCTAGCTACAGGGTTGAAAGACTACACTGTATAAACAGACCTTTTTAGTGCATTAGTTTTAAAAAAATGGATATCTGTGGTGGTTCCACTTTAATACTGAAACACCAAAAGGCATTTCTATATTTTTAATCATGTTCTAAAGTGCTCTTATGAGAGACCTGTGGGGCCATCAGTTTAAGTGATTCCAAACTGCAGTGCTGGCATTGCAGATACTTTTTTAAATTGGTGCTTCTCTGTCCAAACATGATAAAACTCAGGGGGATATAAAAATGACATTCACACTGGCTATCTTCTTAAGAAGAAGGAAAAGACTGAACTGTCAGACTGTAGTTAGGAGTGATTAATGCTTTTGTAGTGCCTTCCGTTGTCCTACGTGTTTCACAAAGCCCAGCTGCTAGTCTTGAAGCTTTTTCTTAACTTGATTATGATATGTAGTTTTTTATAAGGCATTCTTTTGAGTAATCATTGCTTAAAAATATGTTTTTTGCCTCCCATTGTGTTCATTATTAGTGGCATTGGTGTTTTTTTTTTTTTCAATTGTCATAGAGGTTTCATTTCATTATTTTCTATACCAGTTTCAAATTTAATCTCAGTTTCACCAAAGGGAAGAAGACATGTAGTATTAATTATGGAAGAGTTTATTTCCTCTTACCCTTTGCTAATTGGGCCCAAGTTAATTAGCTTGTCTGTTTTTCAAAGGCATTCTAATTATAAACCTCGTAATCAGCTACTTTTTAAAACAACTATTCTTATTTCAAAGGCATTTGTAAAACTTTCTTTTTTTTTTTTTTTTTTGCGGTAAGCAGGCCTCTCACTGCTGTGGCCTCTCCCGACGCGGAGCACAGGCTCTGGACGCACAGGCCCAGCGGCCACGGCCCACGGGCCCAGCCGCCCCGCGGCACGCAGGACCTTCCCGGACCGGGGCATGAACCCTTGTCCCCTGCATCGGAAGGCGGACTCCCAACCACCAGGGAAGCCCTAAAACTTATATGTGATAGTCATTTGAGCGATTATAAGATTGATTTCTAGCATTATTTGTTTGGTATGGTTTTTTCCCCCCAAATTAATATTTCT
>NW_006778737.1:1603898-1625715 GCF_000442215.2 Lipotes vexillifer | reverse complement strand
TTTCCCTACTGTTGTTTGACATGGAACTTTTGCCTCAACCACTGTTATAGCTAGTTTTTTGTCATTGTTGTTTTTGTTTGTTTCTGTTTTGTTTTGTTTACACTATACTACCTTGCCAAAAATAGAAGATTGTGGTTTGGTAGAATAAGGTTTTTTCATTAGTGTTTGAATAGGAGTGTCCTGAAAAAGCCACTGTTTAAAATAGGCGCACATGACATAGCACATATGTAAATAGCTGTGTCTTGAATTACCCTTTACATATCCAAATTTAGTTGTAGGTTGTAAAAGAAATGGCTTCAGGAGCTATCTCTTATTCTCTGTTAATGTAACTCTTAAGGGCACTCCTGACCTAAGAAAGGGTCCTTGGTGTTTGTAACTGTGGTCTTCTATCCAAATGTGCCCTTTTCTCATGGATACAAGTCTCTTGAAGCATACCTCAAAGTCATGGAGAGAATGTGGCATTTGAAAGGAATCATTTGCCTTGAATCACATGAGTTATTTTGTGAAACAACCATTGTCCTCATGGAAAAGGGGCAACTACTTTTATATGCTAAAGTATTTCATATCTTCCTGGGAAACCTTATTTAGGTATAAATGGTCATCTTATTATTTTTCAAAAAGGTGTATTTTAATAATCTAACAATTTATATGTAGTTTGTGACCAGAGTTTGAAAGTTGTTAGTGTCATATCAAGGATCTTTTAAATTATACCACTACAGGATGTATCATTTCAACTTTATTTTGCACAGCTAAAGAGAAGCAAAGGATGCCAATTAGCATAATAACGGTATCTTCATATTTACTGTACTTAACAGAAAGCCTAACACATGTTGAAGACCATATCATACTTACCGGGTTTATCTATTAATTTCAAATTATGTACTTGTAAAAATAACTTAAAATTGCATTGGGAACCTGAGAAAGACTGGTAACTTTAATTTTTTGGGTGATTTTCAGAGCTGTCTTTTTTTTTTCTTCCTGGAGGAGACATTAAGATCTAAAACCTGCCATTTAATGTGTATCTTCACCAGCATCAGAAGGAATCACTGCTTTCAGGGTGTTATGTAATGCCTAGTGCCTTCTGTTTTCAGTGAAAGGGGTTTTGAGAAGGCATTTATGGTCATTACTGAAAACCTAATTAAAGGCCTTAGATTTTAAAGCCCTTGGATATCTTGTATTATTTCTGAGTAAGATTGGAATGCTTGAAAAAATGCAGAGTAAATGAAACCTTTGCATTATGGGATTCCTTTTAGCTTCTAACTTATTTTTTTATTTAAATGAAAACCTTCCTCTGTTTACTTCATTATGAACAGATGAATAGTCCATTTTATTAACAGACAGAATTAAGTGATTTCATATCCTTCCTACCAGTGTCTTGATTTTTGTGAAATGTTCTGATGAAAAATTCTTAGCTTAATAATCTAGGTATTGTTAGATTCTCCGCTTGCTACCTTTTCTTTTCTAACCTTAAATCTCAAATTACTTTTATTTCTTCCTCTTCTTTTTTGAAAGTAGCTAGTATATAATACCGTTCTTTAGATTTTAATTAATTAATTTTTTAATTAATTTTTTTTTTTGCGGTACGCGGGCCTCTCACTGTTGTGGCCTCTCTCGTTGAGGAGCACAGGCTCCGGACACGCAGGCTCAGCGGCCATAGCTCACGGGCCCAGCCGCTCCACGGCATGTGGGATCTTCCCGGACCGGGGCACGAACCCGTGTCACCTGCATCGGCAGGCGGACTCTCAACCACTGTGCCACCAGGGAAGCCCTTAATTTATTTTTTAATAATAAAATATATTGGATGTTACTCCTTTTTGAAGTTACTGGGTAATATCCTTCAAAGTATACTGTAAAATATATTGGTACATTTAGGAGAGATGCCATTAAAATTTGTCCTTTTGTTTTCACTTTCCCATAACTTAACTCACTTGTTTTTATATACCTGAATTTTACTTTCTTCTTTTAGCATAACTTGGGGGAAAAATTTTAACTACCAACTTTCTAATATTAGTCCTTTAAAAACAGATAGTTGAAGAAGGCAAAAAGCTTCTCTAATTATGGATGAATGTCGTTTAAATAACAAAATATGTTAACTCATAATAATGACTAAATTATCACTAATAACTTGATATCCCTTCTATATTGAAGATACAGTACTTATATGCCATCTACAACTTGGTTGAATTATGGTATTTATTATTATATCAATAGAAATTAGCATTTGTTAATAGAGCTCTGAGAATTTTCCTTGTTTGTTTGAAATAGATAAAGCATTTGATACAAGGTACAAAATCATGATTCCTAACATATATCCCACATCTAACCAGTTTTTAGAAAAGCAAGTTTAAGGTTGATGGTTAGTTAATGAAATAGGTTTACGACATTTATTTTGCAGTTATCACATTGCCTATCTCATGATGCACAAATGTTGAGGGAAAAAAAGATGGCAGTAGAATTCTGCTATATCCTAGTCTCCAGTGTTATTTCTGGACTTTTGAACACCAGCCTTTCTCTGTTACCCATTACTTGAATACCATGCTATGCCTTTCTTCAAATTAAGATTATTGTTGTCTAATTATCATAGGTTTCATCCGTTTTACTAGTGTTAACACTAGGCTTGGGTTCTGTTTAAATTTTTTTTTTTAAGTTTTATTGGAATATAGTTGATTTACAATGTTGTGTTAGTTTCTGCTGTACAGCAAAGTGAATCAGTTGTACATTATACATATATCTGGTCTTTTTTAGATTGTATTCCTATATAGGTCATTACAGAATATTGAGTAGAGCTCCCTGTGCTATACAGTAGGTTCTTATTAGTTACCTATTTTATATATAGTAGTGTGTATGTCAATCCCAATCTCCCAGTTTATCCCTCCCCCTTTTTCCCCCTTGGTAACCGTAAGTTTGTTTTCTACATCTGTGACTCTATTTCTATTTTGTAAATAAGTTCATTTGTACCATTTTTTAGATTCCAATTTTAATTTTAGATTAGGTCCATTCATGTTGCTGCAAGTGACATTATTTCGTTCTTTTTTATGGA
Source organism: Lipotes vexillifer (assembly GCF_000442215.2). Classification (NCBI taxonomy): domain Eukaryota; kingdom Metazoa; phylum Chordata; class Mammalia; order Artiodactyla; family Lipotidae; genus Lipotes; species Lipotes vexillifer. The sequence continues at coordinate 1,622,675 of NW_006778737.1, read as the reverse complement.
TGAGTTATATTCCAGTAATCTTGCAAAGATGGTATGTACCACATCTTCTTTATACATTCATCCATCAGTAGACATTTAGGTTGCTTCCATGTCCTGGCTATTGTAAGTAGTGCTGCAGTGAACATTGGAGTGCATGTATCTTTTTGAATTACGGTTTTCTCCAGATATGTGTCCAGGAGTAGGATTGCTGGATCATATGGTAGCTCTATTTTTAGTTTTTTAAGGAACCTCCATACTGTTCTCCATAGTGGCTGTATCAATTTACATTCCCGCCAACAGTGCAAGAGGGTTCCCTTTTCTCTACACCCTCTCCAGCATTTATTGTTTGTAGATTTTTTGGTGATGGCCATTCTGACCGGTGTGAGGTGATACCTCATTGTGGTTTTGATTTGCATTTCTCTAATGATTAGTGATGTTGAGCATCCTTTCATGTGTTTGTTGGCAATCTGTATATCTTCTTGGGAGAAATGTCTGTTTAGGTCTTCTGCCCATTTTTGGATTGGGTTGTTTGTTTTTCTGATATTGAGCTGTATGAGCTGCTTGTATATTTTGGAGATTAATCCTTTGTCAGTTGCTTCGTTTGCAAATATTTTCTGCCATTCGGAGGGTTGTCTTTTCATCTTGTTTATGGTTTCCTTTGCTGTGCAAAAGCTTTTAAGTTTCATTAGGTCCCATGTCTTTATTTTTGTTTTCATTTCCATTACTCTAAGAGGTGGGTCAAAAAAGATCTTGCTGTGATTTATGTCAAAGAGTGTTCTTCCTATGTTTTCCTCTACGAGTTTGATAGTGTCTGGCCTTACATTTAGGTCTTTAATCCATTTTGAGTTTATTTTTGTGTATGGTATTAGAGAATGTTCTATTTCATTCTTTTACATGTAGTTGTCCAGTTTTCCCAGCACCACTTATTGAAGAGAATGTCTTTTCTCCATTGTATATTCTTGCCTCCTTTGTCATAGATTAGATGATCATAGGTGCGTCGGCTTTTCTGTTTATTTTTGCCTCCCCATTTTCTTTGTCATCATACCATTTCTGCTTAGCCATTAGAAAACTAAACTTCATAAATCCTTTATCTATTTATTTTTTTTTACTATCCCTCATGTTTTTCCATATCCACCAGGATGAATACTTTGTAGTATAAGTTGCTTCTATATTGAGATAATTTTGAAAAATAGTAACTTTATGTTCCCAGGTTATCATACTTGCTGTTAGGTGAGTGGATATTTAGACTTCAGTAGGAATCTATCAAAATGATTGATTTTGATCGAACGAAATGGGTAAATATTTTTACAGACAAAGGCTCTGGTGATAGAATCCAGAAATTTGTGTTTTTAAAAAACAGCTTTACTGAGGTGTAATTGACATACAATAAACTGAACACAAAGTGTACAATTTGATAAGTTTGGACATTTGAATATACCCATAGAACCATCAGCACAGTCAAGATAGGTACATGTCTTGTCATCCCCCAAAATCTTCTTATGTTCCTTTGCACTCCATCCTGCCTTCCCTTTCCAAACAGCCACTGATCTGTGTTCTGTCACTGTAGATTAGTTTGTATTTTCTAGGTTTTACACACAGTATGTACTTCTTTTTTTTGATCTGGCTTTTTTTTTTTCTTTTCTTTTTTTTTTTAATCATCTTAACATAGTATTTATTTGTCTTGCCTCTGTCGAACCCTGAGCCAACCACGTTCCCCAGGCTGCCTGGGGATGTGTAGGAAAAGGAACATACAGGGCCAATTAGACATGGTAGAAAGAACTATGGGAGTTAGTTAGAGAGGGCTCCTTAACATGGCAAAGAGAATGGAAAAGGCTACCATCGGGGAAAAGAGTCCCATGGCCTCCAAGAGGGCAAAGCCCAGAATGGCATAGGAGGAGAGCTGTTGCATCAGAGCAGAGTTCCCGGCATAACCGAGGACGAGGCTCCCAAACACAGTGCCAATCCCAGCCACCCCAACTGTGGCAGCCTCAGCCCCAGTGAACGTGGCTGCTGTGTCAGTGCCCCTTCAGTGGCACTGGTTTGGAAGCTTTGCCTAGGGATAAGGGAGGTCAAGAACCCTGAGGCTGCCAAGTTGCTGAGGCTCTCATCTGTCAGCATCTGCAGTTGTTTCATCACTACTGCAGACAGTGGTCGGCCCAGCAGCTCAGAGGCGCTCCTCACCAGGGAGGGGAGTAAGGGGCTGTGGCAGCAAAGTGGCTCCCAGTGCGGAGAGTGATCTGACTTCTTTCACTCAGCATAATGATTTTGAGATTCAGTCATACTGCATGTTTAAATAGTTGATTCTTTTTATTGCTCAGTGGTATTCCATTATATGGCTGTAACACAAATTTCTTATCCAGACACCTGCTGATGGACGTTTGGGTCATTTCTAGTTTTTGTCTATTACAAATAAAGCTGCTATGAACACTCATGTACAAGTCTTTGTATGGACATATATATCCTTTTATCTTGGGTAAATACTAGGAGTGATAGTGCGTGTGATAGCTGAATCATATGGTAGGTGAATGTTTAACTTTTTAAGAAATTGCCAAACTGTTTTTCAGAGTGGTTGTACTAATTTGTTTCCACCAACTGTGTATGAGAGTTTCAGTTTCTGCACATCCTACTCAACACTTGGTATGCGTAGCCTTTTTTTTTTTTTTTTTTTTTTTGGCCATGCCGTGTAGTTTGCAGGATCTTAGTTCCCTGACCAGGGATCAAACCTGTGCCCGCTGCAGTGGAAGCGTGGAGCCCTAACCACTGGACCACCAGAGAATTCGCTGCCCAGCCTTTTAAAATTTAGCCATTCTAATATGCTTGTATTGTTGTCTCCCTGGGATTGTAAGTTGCATTTCCCTAATGACCTGTGATGTTGAACATCTTTCCATGTGCTTTCCATTAGTCTTCTGTATATGTTCTTTGGTAAAGTGTCTGTTAAAATCTTTGCTCTTTTTAAAGACTGAGTTGTTTAAATTCTAGTGGTTGAATTTTGAGAGTTCTCTATATATTCTTTTTTCTTTATAAAAATTATTTATTTTTTGGCTGCATTGGGTCTTCGTTGCTGTGTGCAGGCTTTCTCTAGTTGCAGTGAGCGGGGGCTACTCTTCGTTGCGGTGCATGGGCTTCTCATTGCAGTGGCTTCTCCCATTGTGGAGCACGGGCTCTAGGTGCACAGACTTCAGTAGTTGTGGCACGCGGGTTCAGTAGTTGTAGCTCGAGGGCTCTAGAGTTCAGGCTCAGTAGTTGTGGTGCACGGGCTTAGTTGCTCCGCAACATGTGGGATCTTCCCAGGCCAGAGCTCGAACCCGTGTCCCCTGCATTGGCAGGAAGATTCATAACCACTACGCCACCAGGGAAGCTCTCTATATATTCTTGATGCAAATTCTTTTTCAGATATACCATCTACAAAATTTTCCTCCAAAGTTTGTATACCTTTTTTCATTTTCATAACAGGTCTTTTGAAGAAGGAGAAATTAATGAATTTCTACACAAATTACTGCTGGTGATTGGGATTGTAAACTGGGGGAGAAGTGACATCTTAAAATTGTCTCTGATCTATGAACAAAATATATCTCTCCATTTATTTATATCTTCTCTAATTTCCTAGCAGTATTTTATAGTTTTCAAGGTACAAATCTTTCACATCTTCTGTCAGATTTACCCATATGCCTATCATATGTTTGATATTGTTGTAAATGATATCACTTTATAAAATTCAGTTTTCAATTTTCATTAAAAAGTCCAGTTCAAAATTCTAATATATAGTTGATTTTTGTATATTGATGTTGTATCCCACTACCTTACTAAATTCATTTATTAGATCTAGTAGCTTTATTTTGGCATATTCCATCATATTTTTTTACATAGAAGATCATGCCATCTATGAATAAAGATCGTTTTACTTCTCCTTTCCAATATGGATGACTTTTGTTTATTTTTGTTGCCTGATTTCACTGGCTGGAACCTCCAATGGAATGTTGAATAACATGTATGAGACTAGACATCTGTCTTATTCCTGATCTTAAAGGAATGCATTCAGACTTTTATCATTAGGTCTGATATTAGCTGTAGGTTTTTTGTAGATGTCCTTTATCAAGTTTATGAAGTCCTCTTCTATTCCTAGTTTGCTGAGTTTTTATCAGGAATGGACTCTGGATTTTGTTAAGTGCTTTTTCTGAATCTATCAAGATGATTATATGGTTTTTTTTTGTTTTCATTTCCTTTTTTTTTTTTTTTTTTTTTTGGCCATGCCGTGTAGTTTGCAGGATCTTAGTTCCCTGACCAGGGATCAAACCTGTGCCCGCTGCAGTGGAAGCGTGGAGCCCTAACCACTGGACCACCAGAGAATTCGCTGCCCAGCCTTTTAAAATTTAGCCATTCTAATATGCTTGTATTGTTGTCTCCCTGGGATTGTAAGTTGCATTTCCCTAATGACCTGTGATGTTGAACATCTTTCCATGTGCTTTCCATTAGTCTTCTGTATATGTTCTTTGGTAAAGTGTCTGTTAAAATCTTTGCTCTTTTTAAAGACTGAGTTGTTTAAATTCTAGTGGTTGAATTTTGAGAGTTCTCTATATATTCTTTTTTCTTTATAAAAATTATTTATTTTTTGGCTGCATTGGGTCTTCGTTGCTGTGTGCAGGCTTTCTCTAGTTGCAGTGAGCGGGGGCTACTCTTCGTTGCGGTGCATGGGCTTCTCATTGCAGTGGCTTCTCCCATTGTGGAGCACGGGCTCTAGGTGCACAGACTTCAGTAGTTGTGGCACGCGGGTTCAGTAGTTGTAGCTCGAGGGCTCTAGAGTTCAGGCTCAGTAGTTGTGGTGCACGGGCTTAGTTGCTCCGCAACATGTGGGATCTTCCCAGGCCAGAGCTCGAACCCGTGTCCCCTGCATTGGCAGGAAGATTCATAACCACTACGCCACCAGGGAAGCTCTCTATATATTCTTGATGCAAATTCTTTTTCAGATATACCATCTACAAAATTTTCCTCCAAAGTTTGTATACCTTTTTTCATTTTCATAACAGGTCTTTTGAAGAAGGAGAAATTAATGAATTTCTACACAAATTACTGCTGGTGATTGGGATTGTAAACTGGGGGAGAAGTGACATCTTAAAATTGTCTCTGATCTATGAACAAAATATATCTCTCCATTTATTTATATCTTCTCTAATTTCCTAGCAGTATTTTATAGTTTTCAAGGTACAAATCTTTCACATCTTCTGTCAGATTTACCCATATGCCTATCATATGTTTGATATTGTTGTAAATGATATCACTTTATAAAATTCAGTTTTCAATTTTCATTAAAAAGTCCAGTTCAAAATTCTAATATATAGTTGATTTTTGTATATTGATGTTGTATCCCACTACCTTACTAAATTCATTTATTAGATCTAGTAGCTTTATTTTGGCATATTCCATCATATTTTTTTACATAGAAGATCATGCCATCTATGAATAAAGATCGTTTTACTTCTCCTTTCCAATATGGATGACTTTTGTTTATTTTTGTTGCCTGATTTCACTGGCTGGAACCTCCAATGGAATGTTGAATAACATGTATGAGACTAGACATCTGTCTTATTCCTGATCTTAAAGGAATGCATTCAGACTTTTATCATTAGGTCTGATATTAGCTGTAGGTTTTTTGTAGATGTCCTTTATCAAGTTTATGAAGTCCTCTTCTATTCCTAGTTTGCTGAGTTTTTATCAGGAATGGACTCTGGATTTTGTTAAGTGCTTTTTCTGAATCTATCAAGATGATTATATGGTTTTTTTTTGTTTTCATTTTGTGAATATAATTGGTTTGTTAACACTGATCAACTTTTGAATGATAAACCAACTGTATTCCTGGGATTAAACACCACTTAGCCTTGATATGTTATCCTTTTCATATAGTTTTGGATTTGATTTGCTAAATTTTTGTTTAAAATTTTTGCATCTATGTTCATGAGCAGTATTGGGTTGTAGTCTTTTTGTAATGACTGTCTGGTTTTGGTATCAGGCCTCACGGACTGAGTTGGAAGACTTTGTGTCAAAATGGTATTATTTCCTCCTTAAATGATGGTTGGTGGGAAGGTGTTTACATTTTCAACTTTTAAAAAGATACAAGGCTGTTAAGGTTATCTATTTCTTCTTGAGTGAGCTTTGGTATTTTGTGTTTTTCAAGAACTGTGTCCGTTTCATCTAAGTGGTGGCATTTAAGGGAATAAAATTGTTCATAATATTCCCTTGTTATTCTTTTATTACCTGTAGAGACTATAGTGATGTAACTTTTCTCATTCCTGATACTGGAGGTTTATGAATTTTGTTCATCTTCTTAAAGAACCAGATTTTGGTTATATTGATTTTCTGTTTTTCTGTTTTCCATTTCATTGATTCTTACTTTTGGCTTTCCTTTCTTCTGCTTACTTTGGTTTTAATTTGGTCTTCTTTTTTTTTTAGTTTCTCAAGGTAGAAGCTGAAGTCATTGATCTGAGACCTTTTCTCTTCTCTAATATAGGTTTTTAGTGCTATATAATTTCCCCTAAGTACTGCTTTAGTGGCATCCCATAAATTCTGATATGTTCTATATTTATGTTCATTCAGTTCAAAATAACCTTATAATTTCCTTTAGGATTTCTTTGATCCATGGGTTATTTAGAAGTGTTATTTCCTTTTCAAATATTTATAGATTTTCTAAAAATCTTTTTGTTCTTGATTTCAAATTTCATTTAATGTGGTCTGAGAACATACTTGGTATGATCTGAGTCCTTTTAAATTTTTAAGATTCGTTTTATGGTCCAGAATATGGTTTATCTTTGTAAATGTTCTGGGTACACTTGAGAACAACGTGTATTTTGCTGTTGTTGGGTAGAGTGTTATATAAATGTCAGGTCAAGTTTGTTGATAGTGTTGTTCATGTCCTTGCTGATTTTCTGCCTTCTTGTTCTGTCAGTTATTAAGAGAGGGCTATTGAAATCTCTTGACCATAATTGTAGATTTGTGTATACTTTGCTCAGAAATGTAGTCTGATATTAATAGAATTCCAGGTTTCTTATGACTATTGTTAGCATGATATATCTTTTCCATACTTTTACCTACTTGTATTTTTACATTTGAAATACTTTCATAGGGTCTTCCCTGGTGGTCCAGGGAGTAAGACTCTGCACTCCCAATGCAGAGGGCCTGGATTCGATCCCTGGTCGGGGAACTAGATCCCGCATGCATGCCACAACTAAGAGTTTGCATGCCGCAACTAAGAAGTCCACATGCTGCAACTAAGAGTCTGCGTGCTGCAACTAAGAAGTCCACATGGGGGCTTCCCTGGTGGCACAGTGGTTGGGAATCTGCCCACCAATGCAGGGGACATGGGTTCAAGCCCTTGTCCAGGAGGATCCCACATGCTGCGGAGCAACTAAGCCCGTGTGCCTCAACTACTGAGCCTGCACTCTAGAGCCCGCAAGCCACAACTACTGAGCCCGCATGCCACAACTACTGAAGCCTACACACCTAGAACCCGTGCTCTGCAACAGGAGAGACCACCACAATAAGAAGCCCACGCAGTGCAACGAAGAGTAGCCCCTGCTCACTGCAACTAGAGAAAGCCTGCACGCAGCAATGAAGACCCAATGCAACCAAAAAGAAATAAATAAAATAAATTTCTAAAAAAATAAAAATTTTAAAAAAAGAAGCCTGCATGCCTCAACTAAGGAGTCTGTGTGCCCCATCTAAGACCCGGTGCAGCCAAAATAAATAAATAAATAAATAATTTTTAAAAGAGCCAGCTCTTCAATAAAATAAATAAAATACTTTTGTAGGTAACATAGTTCTTGCTTTTTTTTTCTTTTTCTGGCCACACTGAATGCCTTGTGGGGTCTTATAGTTCCCTGACCAGGGATCGAACCCAGGCCCACTGCAGTGAAAGTGTCAAGTCCTAAACACTAGACTGCCAGGGAATTCCCTAGTTCTTGCTTTTTTATCCAATTTCACAAATTTTGCCTTTTAATTGGTATAATTATATCATTTACAATTACTGTGATTATTGCTATGGTTACAAAAAAACTACATTTGAATCTATTATCTTGCTATTTGTTTTCTGTTTGTATTATCTGCTCTTGTTCCCCTTTTCTTTTTTTTCTGACTTCTTTTGAATTAATTTGTTGATATTAATTTGTTAATATGATCTCGTTTTATCTCCTTTGTGGGATTATTAAGTATAACTCTTTGTTTTATTATTTTAGTGTAGTTGCTTTAAGATTTACAGCACACATTTGTAACTTATCAGTTCCCCCTCAAGTGATATTATGCCACTTGATGTATAGAATATTATAATAGTGTACTTCTGTTTGGCTCCTTCCAGCCTTTGTAATATTACTGTTCATGGATTTTACTTTTACATAAGTTATAAATACCACAATACATTATTGTTAGTTTTCTTTGTTTTTTTTTTTTTTGTGGTACACGGGCCTCTCCCGTTGCGGAGCACAGGCTCCGTTCGCACAGGCTCCGTTCGCACAGGCTCAGCGGCCATGGCTCACGGGCCCAGCTGCTCTGCGGCATGCGGGATCCTCCCAGACGGGGGCACGAGCCCGTGTCCCCTGCATCGGCAAGCGGACGCTCAACCATTGCGCCACCAGGGAAGCCCTATTGTTAGTTTTGTTTAAATAGTTCATTATTTTTTTTTAAGTTTATAATAGTAAGAAAACAAATTCTTACATGTATACTCTTATACTTAACCTTTTCTGGTGCTCTTTATTCCTTTGTGTAGCTCTTTATGGTATCATTATCCTTCTGCCTGAAGAACTTCCTTTAACGTTTCTTGTCGTGCAGATTTGCTGTTGATGAATTTTCAACTTTTGTATGTCTGGGAATGTCTTTATTTTACCTTCTTTTTAATTGATGTTTTTTGCTGCATATAGATTTCTAGGCTGTTTTTTTGCCTTCTAGTATTTTTTTTTTTTTAATTTTTTTTGAAGATGTTGGGGGTATGAGTTTATTAATTAATTAATTTATTTTTGCTGTGTTGGGTCTTAGTTTCTGTGCGAGGGCTTTCTCTAGTTGTGGCAAGCGGGGGCCATTCTTCATCGCGGTGCGCAGGCCTCTCACTATCGCAGCCTCTCTTGTTGCGGAGCACAGGCTCCAGACGCGCAGGCTCAGTAGTTGTGGCTCACGGGCCTAGTTGCTCTGTGGCATGTGGGATCTTCCCAGACCGGGGCACGAACCCGTGTCTCCTGCATTAGCAGGCGGATTCTCAACCACTGCGCCACCAGGGAAGCCCTGCCTTCTAGTATTTTAAAATGTTGCTCCACTGTCTTCCTGCTTGCATTATTTCCAGTGAGAAATATGTCATCTTTATGTTTGTTCCTAGGTAGCTAATAAGTCTCTTTTTCTCTTGCTACTTTTAAGATTTTCTCTTTGTCACTGGTTTTGAGTTATTTGATAATGATAGGCTATGATGTAGTTTTATTCAGGTTTCTTGTACGGGGTCAGTTGAGCTTCTTGAATATGTGGTTTTATATTTGTAATCAAATTTGGAAAACTTTTGGTCATTATTTCTTCCAGTATTTTTTCTGTCCCCCTTCCCTTCTTTCAGGGACATCAGTTACCTCACGTGTTAGGCTGCTTGAGGTTGTCCTACAGCTCACTGATGCTTTTCATGTTTTTGTTTTACTCCTCAATCTGTATTTCATTTTGGATACTTTTGTATTGCTATGCCTTTAAGTTAGTCTTCTCTTTTGTATTGTCTAATTTGCTGTTAACTATCTAGTGTATTTTTCTTCTCAGACATGGCAGATTTTATTTCTAGAAGCTTGATTTGTGTCTTTCTTTTGCCTTTCATGTCTGTACTTTTTTTTTTTTAAATTTATTTATGTTGGGCTGTGTTGGGTCTTTGTTGCTGTGCACGGGCTTTCTCCAGTTGCGGTGAGTGGGGACTACTCTTTGTTGCGGCACGTGGGCTTCTCATTGCGTTGGCTTCTCTTGTTGCAGAGCACGGGCTCTAGGCGCGCGGACTTCAGTAGTTGTGGCTTGTGGGCTCTAGAGCACAGGCTCAGTAGTTGTGGCGCACAGGCTTAGTTGCCCCACGGCATGTGGGGTCTTCCCGGACCAGGGCTCGAACCCGTGTCCCCTGCATTGGGAGGCGGATTCTTAACCATTGCGCCACCAGGGAAGTCCTGTACTTATTTCAGATAACATCTCTCTTAGTTCTGAGTTCATTTCGATGGACTACCTCATTATGGGTCATGTGTTCCTGCTTCTTTGTATACTCAATAATCTTAGGTTAGGGACTTCCCCAGTGGTCCAGTGGTAAAGAATCCGCCTTCCAATGCAGGGGACGTGGGTTCAGTCCCTGGTCAGGGAACTAAGATCCCACATGCCACAGGGCAACTAAACCCTCACGCGCCACAACTACTGAGCTCACGTGCCTCAACGAGAGAGCCTGCATGCTGCAAACTACAGAGCCCACGCACTCTGGAGCCCACGCGCTGCAACGAAGGAGAAGTCTGTGTGCCGCAACGAAAAGCTCCCACATGTCTCAACGAAGATCCTGAGTGCCGCAGCTAAGACCTGATGCAGCCAAAAAAATAAAGAAAAATAATAATAATATAAAATAAATAAATATTTAAAAAATAATAATCTTAGGTTAGATGCCAGAATTTTACCTTGTTAGACGTTGGATATTTTTGTATTCTTTAAAATTTCTTGAGCTTTGTTCTAGGGTGCAATTAAGGTATTTGCAAACAATTTGGTCCTTTCAGGTGTTTTATGACTTGTTAGGTAGGTTCGAAGTAGTCCTCAATATAGAACTAATTATTCTTCACTACTGAGGGGAGACCTTCTTGAGTATCCTACTCACTATCCCATGAGTTATGAGTTTTTTCAGTCTTGCTGATGGGAACAGGCACTGTTCTCTTTAATCCTTTGATGAGTCTTTGGCTTTTCGGTCGTTTTTGCACATGCATGTACTTACCGGTACTCTGCTGAATATTCTAGGGGAACCTTCTGTAGATCTCTTTCCATACAAGGTCTTTTTCTTTCTTTGCTCTCTCTCTCTCTGGCATTCTGCCCTAAAGTTTGGTTTCCTCAGACTTTCAGCTCAAGGAGTTCACCAGCCTACCCCTCTGTTCCCCTTTCTGTGCTATGGCCTGGAAACACTCTCAAGGCAGTAAGGTCTCAGATTCAGGCCTTACTGCATTTGTTTTCTGTCTTTCAGGAATCATTGTTTTTCATTGCCTGGTGTCCAGGGTCTTAAAAACCATTGTTTAATAAATTTTGTCTGTTTTTTAAAAAATTATTTTAGGTGAGGGGGTAAATCTGGTCTTTGTTACTTTATCTTGACTAGAAGTGAGAGTCCCAGCAATCTGGTTTTAACAGTCCCTCTAAGGAATCCTGATGCATGTTAAAATCTGAGAAACATACAGATATTTGAATTTAATGTTAGATGATTGTTTCACTATCAACCGTCATTTACCATGAAGACATGAGTCAGTAAATCTAATTTTGGGGGGAAAAATTTTTTTGAGTAAATTCATTTCTGTTTTGTAGCATGGAAGATATGTGAGTAATTATGAGACATTTGAAATATTTACACAGTCAGGATAGATGGAGATTTGGGTAAGGAGAAGAAGGTTTTCTGAAATAAAAAATGATGTTGATGTTGTTATGGTACACAGCAGTCTTAGACATTCAGATTCATGCTACCTAATAATTTCCTTAACCATTGTTAAACACGGTCATTTCTGGAAGGAGTCGGAACAGCAGTTAAGTCCTGGTTTGCTGTAGTGAGTAAGGGGAAACAAATGACTCCATTTTGGGTCTGCTTCTTCTTTAACAATTCCCCCCTTCTGATCAAACTCTCAGCATAAATGAGATGTGATAAAAAATTAAGGCATTAGTGCCACTCTCAGCTGCCATAGGTCGCTCTCTGCATCCATAGGTCATGACATTTTTCCTTAAGCCCTGTGACATTCACAGGTCATGGTCCATAATCCTTAAATTGGTTACTATCTTTGTTTCTTTTCTGTTCTAGTCTTAGGGTGGTCATTTGCATGGTGGTTAGTGGCTGCAAACACGCATTTAAAGCTTTTGAGAGGATACAAAGCACCAGGGGGATTACTATGATTATAATAAGCAGGATAATTTCCAGTGTTTGGAGTGGACTTTGAAGCTATGGTCTCCAAGACCCAAGCCAATCAAAGAAAGACCCCATTCAGAGTCATCTTCTTAAGCCAAGTGGCTTGCTTAATATGTAACTGAATTTCAACCCCCCCAGAAAGTCCAAGGATCTTTGCTGGGAGGCTATTGATTAGCAGTGGATCCTGCTGTACTTTCAAGAGTTAAGGAAATGTTCCTGATCATAGCATCATTTGTATTTATTCCTAGCCAGGGAAGTAGGGACCTGCCAAGGGAAGCAAATCCTGAATCATAAATGCCTCCTGGTAGGCCCTTTCGAGAACAGTTAGGGTCACAGTTAGGTAACTTAGGAGGCATTGCCCAGCTGTGCACCAGCCATCTAGGCATTCATATGCCCAAGGAGAATGATAACCACCATAAAATAAATCCTTTCCACTAAGGTGGCATTGTTAATGGATTCATCTACAAGAATTGTTGCATTTGCCCATTTAAGGCCGGGGTCGGTTAGATTTTTTTCCTAGCTTGCAATAAAAAGTTGTTCTAAATTCTAGAGATTACCTTCCTTAGCAATGGCCTGGAAGATATGGCTGATGGCATTATCTTTCCAAGTCAGTGCCAGAATAAAGGAAAGAGAAGAAAAGATTTTGTGTTTAGCTGAAATGGGAAGTCTTGATCTGGCGTCTTGGATGGAAGCAGTCTACATTGATGTCCACTATTTCTCATCCTTGTCAACTTGATTTGGAGGTCTCCAGGGTTTGTACAGGACCAGATGTCAGTTGGAGCCTCCTTTAGCTATGATATATGTATACAAGGCTTATTGCCTTCTAGTTTTGCAGCAGTGCAAGTGGCCAGAAGCACTTGGTAAGTCTCCTTCCAGTGGGGCTTTGAGGGTGGTTTTTTTTTCTGATAATGCCTCCAGAATATCCAGTCACCAGCCTTCAGACTCTGACCAACAAGGTTTCCCTAAATTGGAATATGGGAAAGCTTCTTTAATCTGTTGGTAATAGGCTTGAAAATAAGATATTAAAGACTTACAGTAGCTGATCATACTAGCATGGGGCTACAAAGGATCAGCAGAAGGTTGTATACCAATAGACATTGGTCTGCCCACGATTATCTCATGTGGAGTGAGTTTATGTTTCCCAAAAGTGGTATTATGAACAGTCAGCAAGACCACAGACAATACCTTAGGCCAGGGGAGTCCAGTGTAGAGGTGTGACAGTTAACAGCACTAAAATCTAATATCTACAAAGGTAAAGACTTAATTTTTCTCTCTATAATTACTCCCATTTTTTTTTTACTATAGATAATCACAGTAAAACTAAATTTGATTGGCCTGATTATTTATATACATGCAGCAAGAACAGTGATTGACCATATAAGTATTTTTGTAAGATTGCTTTGCTAGAACCTTGTAAGCAAAATAACAGCTTGATTTTTCCAAGCAGTTCCTTGAAGCTGTCTGGTCATATGAGGCTATGTACGTTTCTCTCAAACATTACATTCCAGTGAAAGCCTTGGTAATTGTGTCCTTTTACAAGGAGAACAGGTTCTTTTTCTTTATTTCTTTTTTTTTTTTTAACTTTCCTTTGCTATTCAATAAAACAAAAGCTGTTATTTTCCTCCGTCTTCCATAGATTCCATGAATTCTAACATGGAGCCATAAAAGCAGTAGATTTTAGAAAATGTACTTCATAACATTATCTATGTTGACAGGATACAATCCAGAATGGTAATCTCCAACTCCAGATTTTATTGTCCTATCACAGGTCCCCCTTGTTAATGCAAAGTCTGTTATTCATATCCCAATTAGAAGTAATGACAAAGAACAAAAGGCAGAAGATGAAAAGAATACTTCACATGTGACGATATAAAAACCTTTGTATACTTAACAAATTTATGTCAACTATTTACTAGCAAGGAAAATGGAAAAAGCCTCTTCAGGCCAACAAAATGTAATTTTTCTTATAGGAAAGGTGAAATATATATAATGGGTAAGATATCCAGAACCTCCCACAGGAGGCCAGTTGGAAAAGTCCAACAAATGTCAGAGTGTCATTTCTCAATGACCCCTTACTTAGAAAACAGTTTTTAATTATATAAAAATTGAAGCTACTTGCATATTCAAAGTACACTTCAATTTACCCATGGATCCAGCAAACTTCATAATGGAAAGACAAAAATGTTATTAGCTGATTTAATGAAAAAACATGACCTATTAAACTTATGTACTAAGGCTAAGAGTACTTACAGAACCATCTCAATTCAGTGTACATTGGTAAAAGTAACAAGCAGAATCCATGCTCCACAGAATTACTTTATGAATGAGGGACTGATTAAAAAAAAAAATATATATATATATATACATATATATATATATTTATAACATAACTTTCATATTGTAAATTTTCAGGAGCATTATATGTGAATTAATTTGCATCAGGCTTTCCAGTACTACTTGTATTCGTGGGATTTCTCTCCAGTGGGAGTTTACATATGACTTTGATGGTAGTTGTTGAAATTGAAAAATTTCCCATGTTTTTCACATTTATACCGTTTCTGCCTGGTGTTCATTCTCACATGATTTTGTAAGGATTTGGGCAAATTGAAGGCTTTCTCACTTTGCTTACATTCAAGAGATTTCTCTCTATTCTGAGTTCTTTCATGGCTTCAAAATGTACTGCAGTAACTGAGGGCTTTCCCACATTCCTTGCATTCATAGGGTTTCTCTCCAGTATGAGTTCTCTCATTTATCTTAACATAATTGGAACAATTGAAGGCTTTACCCATTGTTCCATTCATAGGATTTCTCCCCAGTGTGACTCTTTTCATGTCTTTGAACAGACTGGTATTAACTGAAGGCTTTTCCACATTGCTTACATTCACAGAGTGTTCTTTCGGGGTGAGTCCTTTCATAGGAACAGATTTGTGGTACCTGAAGGCTCTCCCACATGCCTTACATTTATATGACTTTTCTCTGTAGTCCTCATATTCATATGGTTTGGGTGCAGTGTGAGAAGGAGAACAGATTCTTATTGAACTTATGCAGATAAATATATTGTCATGAAAATAAGAATATTCACTGAGAGATTCTGAATTCTGGAGGGACCAGGTAGGGAGAAAAGTAAATGTTTCATTTTTGTTCACAAAGGTATACTTTACCAAACTTCCATTAAGTCCTAGATAGCTTCAGAGAAAAGGTTTCCTTAAATCTGGAAATCCAAAATGTTCGAGCATCCTCCTGAGTTTATGCAGTCCCATGTAATTAATACTTGCTCTGCTTGAAACCAGTATTTCCATTAGTTCTCTTGACCTTACCTGATGATTGAGGGTGATATAGGAACAGTGGTAATTCCAAGGAGTTTGTCAGTTTTTCATTAAGTCTCATATGATTTGCCCAATGAAGTGGGTACCTTGATCAGTGGAGATTGTGAAAGGTCTACCCAAAGTGGGAAACCCATTGTCTAACAATTTCCTTGCCACTGTGAGGGCATCACGCTTTATGGCAGAGGAAGGCTTCAGCCCATCTGAAAAACATGCATACAATAACAAAAGCGTATTGATAACCCATACTAAGTGGCAGTTGAAAGAAGTCCAGCTGCAGGTGTTCAAAGGGTCCAGAGGGAAGAGATGAGGCCTGTGCAGAAGGAATGCAAAAAATGAAAACTGGGGTTTGCCAGAGAGCCTGGAAAATCCAAGTGGCTGTCTTGGGTTTCCTATAGCCATGACTGTTTAAATTACAGCCATTGTTTACCCATCTTAATTTCTCTTGTTTCTGGAACAGGATGTTGCCATGTTGGAAGGATATCAGAATGGCAAAGGTCTGGCAATGAGGGGTCTTTTTTTTTTTCTTTTTTCCAGAAGTAGAATAGACGTCATCCACAGGTACCACAATATTTACGGATTCTGTTGCTACTGCCTTTGCATAAAAGCTAGGACATTTCCCTGATATTCAAGTTCAGTCCTTTTAGTGTGAGCCTCAATTTTGATGACAGGCAACATTATGCCAGGACATATCAGACTTCCAGGAATTTCATACAATTTCTGGAACACTTATTAACACATACCTATACAGACACAACATAAAGAAGGCTTAATGTTACTTATTTGACATTGCTTCCCATGTAATTTAGCATATCAAATAAGCCTAAATTAGTTTAACATCTCCCTTTTTATGAGATGAGAGAATAAATTTTTTGAGATATTTCAGGGACCCCCTGAGAAATCCCAAAGTTAACTAGAGATCAAAAGGACTTCATAGAGCATTTGATTTGCGGAAGCTATCAAAGAATATCAAAAGTTTGGACACTTGACTAAATAGGATCACAGATCGTGAAACAATAATTAATTATCTATTTGGCCAAAATGATAAAAAAAAACACTGTCCTTTTAACTTATGAAAGGTAATCAAGTTTTAGTTTTACGTAAGTACACTACTAATTTTAAAGTGTAATTTAAAAACCCTTATAATTCAGTTTTATCCAGCTTGATTACACAAGGTAAAATTCTCTCTCACTGTCTTCTGAAATAACCAGAAGTTCTAGTTTAAACAAAATTACTCTCATTTCCTTCAACAAATTTGCATCTTTATTCCTCAAACCTCTTCTTAACCAAAAAACACATCATGCTGTCCTTACATACAGAGCTGTCTCCTCTACTATTTCCAGTTGTCTTAATTATAATACATGCATTAATTATAACTTTTAACCCTTGGAAACTTTTATTTCTACAAGCATGTTCTCCTTTTTCTTTAGTTTCTCTATAGTAGGAAGCCAAAAGTAGATGAACCTATATTTAGCAATTAATGTATCAGTATTTTATCCCATTTGGAAATCATCCAGATATTCAATAAACCCTATTATTTAATTTAACTTGCAAAATCTTTAAAGTTTCAAGTTACCAGAGAGATTTGAGAAATTTTTTTAAGTACACACAAAATATAATTATTGCTAAAGAGTTCACCTAAAAACGTTTTATCTTATATCTATTACTTGCTCCTAACAATCATACTTTGATTACTTTCATGCTGACACATTTTTTAAAAGAGGTAACATGAGCCTACCTGACCAGTTAATCCAGATAAAATAAAAAATTTTATACTTGATGCTGATAATTCTAGAAACATGCCTGTTTTTAAACCAGTGAACTTAAACTAGCTTTAATTTATCCTAGATCACACAAACTTGAAAAACATCTGGGTTAGTTTCTATATTTCTGAGTTTTAGAATACCCAATCCTTAATTTATATATATATATATATATGTGTGTGTGTGTGTGTGTATATATGCACTTGTTTGTTTTTAAGCCAATCAAATAGAGCACTTTACAAATTTTTTTATAAGGGTTTCTTTTTTCCACAGTTTTAAAATTTTTTATTTTATTTATTTTTTTGGCTCTGTTGGGCCTTTGTTGCTCCCTGTGGGTTTTCTCTAGTTGCAGTGAGCTTATTACTCTTCGTTGCAGTGTGCGGGTTTCTCTTTGCGGTGGCTTCTCTTGTTGCAGCACACAGGTTCTAGGCGCGCAGTCCCAGTAGTTGTGGTGCCCAGGCTCTAGGGTGCACGGGCTTCAGTGGTTGTGGCTCAAGGGCTCAGAACTTGTGGCTCCCGGGCCCTAGAGTGCAGGCTCAGTAGTTGTGGTGCACGGGCTCGGTTGCTCTGCAGCATGTGGGATCTTCCCAGGCCAGGGATTGAACCCTTGTCCCCTGCATTGGCAGGCGGATTCTTAACCACTGAGCCACCAGGGAAGTCCCTACAAATTAATTTTGATAATACCATCCAGAGGTGGAGAATATCACACATTTACAACATGTATAAATATAAACGCACAGAGACACAGGGACCTTATAGTTACTAGTATTTGTGTAAAAGTCACAAAAGTTTTTTTTTTTTAATGACTTTTACTCCTTTTGATAAGAATTACCTCCCTGGTGTTTGCATGTCCAAGAATGGCTTTTAGGTCCTAGAGAGAATGGGGATATAAAATCTATATCACATATATACCCTGAGGAAACCAGAATTCAGAAAGAGTCATGTACCAAAATGTTCATTGCAGCTCTATTTACAATAGCCCGGAGATGGAAACAACCTAAGTGCCCGTCGTCGGATGAATGGATAAAGAAGATGTGGCACATATATACAATGGAATATTACTCAGCCATAAAAAGAAACGAAATTGAGCTATTTGTAATGAGGTGGATAGATCTAGAGTCTGTCATACAGAGTGAAGTAAGTCAGAAAGAGAAGGACAAATACCGTATGCTAACACATATATATGGAATTTAAGAAAAAAAAATGTTATGAAGAACCTAGGGGTAAAACAGGAATAAAGACAGAGACCTACTGGAGAACAGACTTGAGGATATGGGGAGGGGGAAGGGTGAGGTGTGGGGATAGGGAGGGTGTGAGGGAGGGAGACAAAGAGGGAAGAGATATGGGAACATATATATATGTATAACTGACTCACTCTGTTATAAAGCAGAAACTAACACACCATTGTAAAGCAATTATACCCCAATAAAGATATTAAAAAAAAAAATCTATATCACAAAGGCACAAAGTATCCAAGTTTTTTACAAGATGGATTTTTTGGGTATATCTGCAGGACAGTTCTGTTTCTAATGTCACAATGTCTACAAGTATTTTAAGATGAATGGGGAGGTTTTAGGATTAAAAGGACTGACACACC
>NW_006778737.1:1598165-1603888 GCF_000442215.2 Lipotes vexillifer | reverse complement strand
GATTCACCTATTGTTTGAATGCATCTTTCCCTTTGAGTATATTTAGCTTAGGAGAGAAGGCCTAAAAAAATTCCTAGGAGGCCCTGAATATCAGCTTCTCCCATTTGGCCAAATTTCTAATCCTAAAGTTATCAAATCCTTTCAAATATATTGTCAGGTTTCATCCAGGACAAACAATAAATATTTCTGGTGGTATTCAATAACCTCATCAATTTTAATTTTTGTTTCCCCTTGGCTGTTTAAGGAAATACATAGCAGTTTGCCAGAAAATCCCTCATGAGAGTCATCAAATCTGAGAGGGACCCATATGAGGCCATTTAAGTTGATGCTGAAGAGTTTACATAGGGTTTTTGAGGATAGTTTTTTCTAGTGTCTCAGTTGATTGAAATTGAGACATCATTTTGGGGGCCAATGTTTTGATGAGGAAGCCTAGGAGGGTATAATGGGTTAGACCTAGTTATTGTTTTAGATACCTTTTGTGCCTTTTATTTCATTAGCCTTTTACGACAAGTATTTAAAAGAGGCTCTCTGGGAATTTTGAAATCTTTTGGAGGCTTCCTCACACTAATTAAAATAGGTATTCCATTCTGTTTGTTCCATATGGGAACCCTTGCTTTTAAGTGTACTTAAAAGAAAAAAAAAAAAAGGCAGTAGTACCATGGTTAAGGGAGTTGACATGAGAAGAAATGGGTTCTTATCCCAGTTCTTACTAGCTGTGATAACCTTGGGCAGGTTACTTAACCTCTCTGACTCTGGTTATCGTTATCTTTACAATGGAGACATTTCAGTGGGCCATTATCCTGTTTTGTAACCTCCATTAGCTTCTTGATGCGTAGAAAATCTTAAAGGGAAATCTGAAAAATCTATTCCTGACATCTTCATTTGATTTTTTGGTTTAGGTTTTAGAGGCGAGTGATGGAGATCAGGATTCTTTCCATCTGTCTTGCTTAACTAAGCGGAACATATGGATTATATTTTGGAAGAAGTTATGAGGAAGGGGACCCATTTCATTTGTCTCGAGAAATTTAGAAAATCAATTTAAGAAGACCCTTAGATCAGGTGAACGTTGTTTTAAGGAATTCTATAAAAACTCAAAGCAGACATAAAAACTTAAAGGATACAAGAATGTTGTTTTATCTAGCAAGCTTCCAAAATGCAATTTTAAGTTATTCAGCTGCTAAGCAACTCTTTATACGTATTTCCAGTGAAAAGGAAGTTTTCTTCTCAAAAAGGGAGATATAGTCTATAATTCCGTTTAAGTCAAATTCTGGGAAAATATGTGGATCTCTCAGGTAATTGCATAGACTTTGTTATTACAAAATCAAATAGCATTTTGTTGCACACCAGAAATTAATAAACATGTCTATTAAATTGCTTTTAAAAAGTTTAAAAATCTGAGTGCAAAAATCAGTTGCTTACCCTTTGCATTTCCCTGTTCTTCAAATGTATATTTAACTGAAATTTAATTTCACCTTGCTTAAGAATATTATTGGAACATTTGGAAATTTTTTAAAAAGGGGGCGGGGCAGAATATACCGACTGTAATCTGTGAAGTGGCTTTACCTTATCCACCTGAGTAAAGAAGGTTTTGGTTTTGATTGCTCAGGGTCACTCCTGAGAAATGACAGTTTCTGAAGGGTAGTTCTACGAAATGTAGTTTTACTCAGTAGGCCTTCAACAATATAAAGCTTACTCTTTTTGAAACTTTGCAGGTTTTTCTTATCTTATTCAACCCCATCCTGCAGAATGCACCAGCTGGAATAAGCAACTACAGAATCACCTAGGATAGCACTATTAGGAAAAGAAATTAAATCTTTATCCTGGCAATGGGTCTAATAACTGTCTTCATTTATTACTGTCGTAAACTCATAAAATTGCTGCAAAGCAAAAGCAAAATTGGAATGTCTGGACTAGTGACCAGTGAGGAAAAGAAACAAAGGAGTATTTAAATATTTGTTTTGGGAATTCCCTGGCCATCCAGTGGTTAGGACTCCACGCTTTCACTGCCGAGGGCGTGGATTCAATCCCTGGTCGGGGAACTAAGATCACACAAGCTGCACGGCGAAAAAAATATATTTATTTATTTTAAATGATGTTTCCAGTTTTCTCCATTACAGTGCTGTAATGAACACTGAACATCTTAAAAGTATTATGTAGGAAACTTGAGGGAAATTTTGGTACCATAGATTATTGAAAGTGGAATTTTAATCCAAGAAATTCATGTTTTACAATTTGATAGATCAGTTAAATAAGTTATCTTACATGCATACAATGAAATGCAACCCTTAAAAAGAATAAGTTAAATCTGTAAGTCCTTATATTTTAAAATGGCCACAGTATATTAGTAAATTGAAAAAGGAGTTGCTTAGCAGTATAAAATCCCATTAATATTTATATAGGGATGTTAATATTTCAGAGAGTAAAATCTGGAAGAATAAATGTCAAACAGTGGTGAACTTATTCATTGAATTAAAAGATTATTTTTTAAATTACATAAGTACATGAATTCATCTTGTAAAAATAAGTTAATAGATTCACAGACACTTGTACTCAAATGTTCAAACAGTTTTATTCATAAAAGTCCAAAACTTCAAACAACCCAAGTGGGCCATCAATTGATGAATGGATAAAGAAATTGTAGTATATCCATACAATGGAATACTACTCAGCAATAAAAAAGAACAAAGTATTGGTACATGCTATGACATGGATGAATCTCAAAATCATTCTGCTAGGAGAAAGAGGCCACACACAGAAGAGTGACTACATACTGTAGTATTCCATTTACATGAAATTTTTTTTTTTTTTTTTTTTTTTTTGCGGTACGCGGGCCTCTGACTGTTGTGGCCTCTCCCGTTGCGGAGCACAGGCTCCGGACGCGCAGGCCCAGAGGCCGTGGCTCACGGGCCCAACCGCTCCGCGGCATGTGGGATCCTCCCAGACCGGGGCACGAACCCGTGTCCCCTGTGTCCCCTGCATCGGCAGGCGGACTCTCAACCACTGCGCCACCAGGGAAGCCCCTACATGAAATTTTGGAAAGGGCAAGTCTATAGTGACAGCACATCAGTGGTTGGCCAGCAGCTTGAAGTGAGGGAAGAGAACGACTACAAAGGAGTATGAGAGAACTTTTGGGGGTAATATAAATGATTAATATCATGATTATGATGTTGGCTACACTACTGTATACATTTGTTAAAATTCATAGAATTGTACACTTAGAATTGGTGAATTTTGTTGCATGTAAATTATATCTCAATAAAGCGGATTTTTAAAAGTATAGATAAAGCTCTTTTGACTACCACTCCCAAACTAGTTTCCCTCACTCTGGGGAAGGTGCCCTCTTCACTCCACACAGGTTAAACAGGTAACCAGTAACTATCATTACTGCAGATTCTACTTGAAAGTTATTGTTCTGCATTCACACACACACACACACACACACACACACACACCCCACCCCGGGTGAAATCTACATTTTTATATTCCTTCACGGTACTTAGTCGTTATTTGGCGTTTTTTCAGTAACTGTATCTCGGAGATCTTTTCATTAGAATTTATAGTTCTACATTCCTTTAACTCCTGAGAGTATTCTCAGGAATAGTAATGGATACACCATAGTTTATTCAGCTATCCCTCTATCATTCAACCATATGTGAGTTTCGCGGTGTGCCAAGCCCAGCGAAAACAACGTAATATAAAAACGGGCTAGAGGCCGGCCTCATAGTTTTCAGACAAGTGGGAGAGGGGACGAGGGTTGTCAATAGTAATATTAAATGTGAAATCATAACTGTGAAGCGCAGTTATCATTTTTTTGAGCCTGAGTAATTTAGTAGGTCAAGAATGTATTTTCCCAGGGAGTTAAACTCTAAAGAGATCTGAAAGGTGGGTGAGCATAACTTAACCAGCATAAGGGTTGTTGGTCGGGGGTGCTACTAATCCTAAACTGCACCAACAGTATGGAGGAAGTATGTAGGAGGCGAAGACTGTGGGGAACTTACGGATATATGTGTAGATATGTGTATTTTAAACAAGATGTATACCTTATTTTGTAGTCAGGAAAACACTAAGATCGTAAATATTTTTTAAGTGAGGAGGCTTTCCACTTTCTTAACATCAGGAATAAATCTTCCATGCTTCTTCTGGGAGAGAAGAGATACAAGAAAAGCCTTCCCCGTTGGCTTGTCTTAAAAAGCTTCAATAGTCGACGAAAATGTCTCGGAGTTCTCTTGTTCTGACAAAGGATTAGGGATCTTCAGTATGACCTGGCGTGGGGACCGAGGTGTTTAAGCCTAGCTTCATATGGGGTTGCTACAGCCTCTTCCCCTGCACGTCAGCTTTTAACAAGTTATCTCTTGGGAAAGCAGGGCCCGTTTTCACCCCTCCATTAGGGCAAGTGTGTGGTCCCGTGCGTGAACCGCGTACCTTCGTAGAGCAAGAAATCCCCAACGCGCGTTCCCTTGAAGAGGCGGAAAGAACGGAGGTTCACTACCTAACCCATAATGCACAGCCCGCCTTTCCGGAAGCAAGGAATACAACCGCCAGGATGCATTTCCCTGCGCAGAAGCGTCCCTCCTTGAGTCTGATTGGACGTGATGAAGCGAGGCAGTGTGGGACCGTGTCCGTCGCCCTTTACACAGGGGCTGACTGGCCTCGCCCAACTCCAGGAGCCACGTCCGGGGGGGTGACGCCGGCCAGCGGCGCAAGTCAGTGAAGATGGCCAATTCCCCTGGTGCGCAGGCGCACTGGTTCGGGCAGCGCCGGAAGCGCAGGGGGATGGGGCGACGGTGACGCGGTTCTGTCCGCGTTGGAGGGGCCGGGCTGCTGCCGGAGTCGCCGCGGCTGCCGCGTGACGTGGCATAGCCGAACATTTAACGCCAGAGCCGGAACAGCCCCGCCAGTCGTCAAGCAGGTCATCACCCCGTTAATTCCTTCCCGGAGGGGAGCTCCGTCCTACACACCGGCTGGCGAGCCGTCCCTGCGGCCCTCAGCTCCTCTTTCCTCCCTGAGTTTGCCGGGAGCGTGAAAGAAGGCTCGGGGTCGCGCCAAACCCCTTCTGCTTCTGCCCATCGCAAGTGCCACTACCGCCATGGGCCTCACCATCTCCTCTCTCTTCTCCTGTCTCTTCGGCAAGAAGCAGATGCGCATTTTGATGGTTGGGTTGTTTGCTGCTGGCAAGACCACCATTCTGTATAAACTGAAGTTAGGAGAGATAGTCACCACCATTCCTACCATTGGTTTTAATGTGGAAACAGTAGAATATAAGAACATTTGTTTCACAGTATGGGATGTTGGTGGTCAAGATAAAATTAGGCCTCTCTGGAGGCATTACTTCCAAAATACCCAGGGTCTTATTTTTGTGGTAGATAGCAATGATCGTGAAAGAATTCAGGAAGGAGCAGAAGAGCTGCAGAAAATGCTTCAGGAAGATGAGTTGTGAGATGCAGCGTTGCTGCTTTTTGTAAACAAACAGGATTTGCCAAATGCTACGGCCATTAGGGAAATGATGGATAAATTATGTCTTCAGTCTCTTCGTAACAGAACATGGTATGTTCAAGCCACTTGTGCTACACAAGGAACCGGTCTGCATGAGGGACTTGACTGGCTGTCAAATGAGCTTTCAAAACGTTAATTGAAACTGGATATCTAACCAAGGACATGTTTGATAGAATTGGTCTAGGCTTGTTACAACAAAATTAGTTTGCATCTTGGTTATTAAACAGTAT
>NW_006778737.1:1567869-1597607 GCF_000442215.2 Lipotes vexillifer | reverse complement strand
TCCCCTGTGTCCCCTGCATCGGCAGGCGGACTCTCAACCACTGCGCCACCAGGGAAGCCCCTACATGAAATTTTGGAAAGGGCAAGTCTATAGTGACAGCACATCAGTGGTTGGCCAGCAGCTTGAAGTGAGGGAAGAGAACGACTACAAAGGAGTATGAGAGAACTTTTGGGGGTAATATAAATGATTAATATCATGATTATGATGTTGGCTACACTACTGTATACATTTGTTAAAATTCATAGAATTGTACACTTAGAATTGGTGAATTTTGTTGCATGTAAATTATATCTCAATAAAGCGGATTTTTAAAAGTATAGATAAAGCTCTTTTGACTACCACTCCCAAACTAGTTTCCCTCACTCTGGGGAAGGTGCCCTCTTCACTCCACACAGGTTAAACAGGTAACCAGTAACTATCATTACTGCAGATTCTACTTGAAAGTTATTGTTCTGCATTCACACACACACACACACACACACACACACACACCCCACCCCGGGTGAAATCTACATTTTTATATTCCTTCACGGTACTTAGTCGTTATTTGGCGTTTTTTCAGTAACTGTATCTCGGAGATCTTTTCATTAGAATTTATAGTTCTACATTCCTTTAACTCCTGAGAGTATTCTCAGGAATAGTAATGGATACACCATAGTTTATTCAGCTATCCCTCTATCATTCAACCATATGTGAGTTTCGCGGTGTGCCAAGCCCAGCGAAAACAACGTAATATAAAAACGGGCTAGAGGCCGGCCTCATAGTTTTCAGACAAGTGGGAGAGGGGACGAGGGTTGTCAATAGTAATATTAAATGTGAAATCATAACTGTGAAGCGCAGTTATCATTTTTTTGAGCCTGAGTAATTTAGTAGGTCAAGAATGTATTTTCCCAGGGAGTTAAACTCTAAAGAGATCTGAAAGGTGGGTGAGCATAACTTAACCAGCATAAGGGTTGTTGGTCGGGGGTGCTACTAATCCTAAACTGCACCAACAGTATGGAGGAAGTATGTAGGAGGCGAAGACTGTGGGGAACTTACGGATATATGTGTAGATATGTGTATTTTAAACAAGATGTATACCTTATTTTGTAGTCAGGAAAACACTAAGATCGTAAATATTTTTTAAGTGAGGAGGCTTTCCACTTTCTTAACATCAGGAATAAATCTTCCATGCTTCTTCTGGGAGAGAAGAGATACAAGAAAAGCCTTCCCCGTTGGCTTGTCTTAAAAAGCTTCAATAGTCGACGAAAATGTCTCGGAGTTCTCTTGTTCTGACAAAGGATTAGGGATCTTCAGTATGACCTGGCGTGGGGACCGAGGTGTTTAAGCCTAGCTTCATATGGGGTTGCTACAGCCTCTTCCCCTGCACGTCAGCTTTTAACAAGTTATCTCTTGGGAAAGCAGGGCCCGTTTTCACCCCTCCATTAGGGCAAGTGTGTGGTCCCGTGCGTGAACCGCGTACCTTCGTAGAGCAAGAAATCCCCAACGCGCGTTCCCTTGAAGAGGCGGAAAGAACGGAGGTTCACTACCTAACCCATAATGCACAGCCCGCCTTTCCGGAAGCAAGGAATACAACCGCCAGGATGCATTTCCCTGCGCAGAAGCGTCCCTCCTTGAGTCTGATTGGACGTGATGAAGCGAGGCAGTGTGGGACCGTGTCCGTCGCCCTTTACACAGGGGCTGACTGGCCTCGCCCAACTCCAGGAGCCACGTCCGGGGGGGTGACGCCGGCCAGCGGCGCAAGTCAGTGAAGATGGCCAATTCCCCTGGTGCGCAGGCGCACTGGTTCGGGCAGCGCCGGAAGCGCAGGGGGATGGGGCGACGGTGACGCGGTTCTGTCCGCGTTGGAGGGGCCGGGCTGCTGCCGGAGTCGCCGCGGCTGCCGCGTGACGTGGCATAGCCGAACATTTAACGCCAGAGCCGGAACAGCCCCGCCAGTCGTCAAGCAGGTCATCACCCCGTTAATTCCTTCCCGGAGGGGAGCTCCGTCCGACACACCGGCTGGCGAGCCGTCCCTGCGGCCCTCAGCTCCTCTTTCCTCCCTGAGTTTGCCGGGAGCGTGAAAGAAGGCTCGGGGTCGCGCCAAACCCCTTCTGCTTCTGCCCATCGCAAGTGCCACTACCGCCATGGGCCTCACCATCTCCTCTCTCTTCTCCCGTCTCTTCGGCAAGAAGCAGATGCGCATTTTGATGGGTGAGTCAGGGGCCGAGGGAAGAGGCCAGGCCCTGGTGGGGCGGCCGAGTCTCTACGTTTGGGGCGGCCTCGGGGCCTGTTTTTTTACCCCCCGTCAGCTGTGGTGGGGGAGGGGCGGCGGGCTGGGGGTCGGGAGGAATTCTTAAGGGGGAACAATGGGGCGAAGGGTGGGCGGTCGCCCAAGATCTGTCGAAGAGCCTGGAATGGGGCCGCGGGCAAGGTTTCCTCCTTCTGCGTTTGGCTTTCTCTTCGTGGTGTTATTGAAAGCCCGACACAGTTTGGCGGAGACGTGAGAGTAGCGAACTGTCGGATCTTGCCAAACCCGAAAGACACTGGCGAGGCCCATTCTGTGAGTGCGATCTGGCTCCCTTCTTCCCCGAGTGTGGGCAACGGTCGGGAGGGAGGCCGAGCGATTCCAGCCTTCCTCCTCCCCCTTTCTGCCCCGTGTACACACTGCACACTCAATGGTGTGTGAGCGAGCGGTCGCCGAGAGCCCGGAGCCAGCCGGGGCAGGAAGTGACCGGGCCAAGTGCGGTGGCAGGGGAGCACCCACGGTTTCAGTAGAGTCCGGAGTCCTCAACGCTCACTTCGCTAAACTTTGCTTCGCTCAGGATTCCGCCTCATATTTTTTTCTTTTCCTTATTAATGTCCCTGAAAACTGAGTTTATCATGAATGTTTCTTTTGGCCACTCTCAAGGGCTAAATATATTTGGTTTACTCTCTTTGGTTTTAAAACTATGTAATTTTTATCCAGCTGGCTAAAGTTTAATGAAAAAAAAAAAGCTGAGAAACATTTTTTTAAGCCGGTGACAAATTTTCAGTAAGTGAACATCTTGACGCATAACTTTAGGGAGGCCTTGTTAAGCAGTAATTACAAGGGTGTTTTTAAAAATTCTTATGGAAAATGGGCTTTTTAAAAATTACTTTTTAGGGTCGTTTTTTCGCCTTGCTGAGGGAGAAGGGGCTTGTCACTTGAGTGATGTAAGCAACGCCTCCCTCATAGTACTGTGAGTAGTCTTTACATCACAGCTAAGCTCCATGGACCTAAATAATGCTATAATGAGCCTCGCTAACTTTAAACATTGAATTTTGTTGGTTCATTAGCTTGTTTTCTAGAGAAGTGCAGTGGGGGAGGTTTTATTTGAAAGTTTCCCAAAGCAAGGTTCAGTAGTATTTCAAGGTGTGTGAAGATTAAGGGTGTGCACATTTGGTTCTTTTTCCACTTTCCTCTTATTGCAGCTTATTCACAATCCATGAAACAATTGTTGATAATTCATTCACAAAGATAAATCAAAATGTTTTCTCTTTCAAAGTTTTTCAGGTTTCAATTAAGAAAAAGAATTATTTTAGCAGGGTAAACATATTATTTACGCTTTAAAAGTGCCTGAAAATCGACCGTCTAAAAAAGGATCTGAAGTCACTGGGAGAACTTTGGACTGTGCTAAATGATTTCCAGCCTGTTCCTTAAAGAGATTAACTAGTACATGGTTCTGTTCCTGGAAGTGTAGTGTGTTGTATTTGAAATGTAATGTGTAATATTTTATTTAAGATTTTTTGTAAATAAATTGTTGTTTCTCAATTCACTAGTTTTTTGTGATGGCTGACAGTTTCAGAGCGAGAAGAAAGGTAGAATTATATACGCTATAAGCACTTTCATATATTTACTATATTAGGGAAGCATTTCTCCCCCTTGCTCCCCAGAAATGATTGATAGAAAATGGAAGAAGAAAAGTAACTTTGTGCATTTGTGCAGGGAATAGAAGTCATGATTTGAAATTATTCATTCATGTTAAATGTTTTATTACTCAGGTTTGCTGTTCTTGTTTTGCACTTTAACTCAGGATAATTAGGTTTCCTTGATTAAAAACAGGTTAGTCACAAGGTCACCTTTTATGGTAGCTAATCAAAGGAAGTATAACCATATGGGGAATATGTGTATGGATAGTGAAATAGGTGATTGGGGGTTTGATCATTCTTAGATTTTTATATCTAGCTTTAAGAGTGATAGCATATATAATAGATCACTCTTAATGTGTCTGCCCCTATCCTAGTTTAGAATTACCAATTAATGATTTTTTTCCATATTAATTTTCTTTGACAGGCATGTGTTCTTCCTTTTCCTTTATATGGCTTAGGTAAAATTCATGCTTTCTTGAGTCAGTGACCTTTTTAAAATGTTGTTGAAAGATAGCAGTTAGCTATTGAATCTGGTTTGCCAAATTACTGTTGGAGAAGTTTTAAATTTTATTTTTACACACTTTCCTAAAAGTTAAAGTAATTTTAAAAGGTGTTTGAAGTTGCAGCTTATGTTAACTAATTAAATTTTTTTTTCTTTTTGACCGTGCTGTGAGGCATGCGGGATCTTAGTTCCCCGACCAGGGGTCGAACCCACGTTCCTTGTGTTGGAAGTATGGAGTCTTAACCACTGGACCGCCAGGGAATTCCCTAATTAAAAAATTTAAAATTGGGCTTACCTGGTGGCACAGTGATTGAGAGTCTGCCTGCCGATGCAGGGGACACGGGTTCGTGCCCCGGTCCGGGAAGATCCCACATGCCGTGGAGCGGCTAGGCCGCTGAGCCATGGCCGCTGAGCCTGCGTGTCCGGAGCCTGTGCTCCGCAACGGGAGAGGCCACAACAGTGAGAGGTCCGCGTACCGCAAAAAAAAAAAAAAAAAAATTTAAAATCAACACAGTGTATCAAATGTAACATCACTTAAACTATAGATTGACAGAAATTTTGTAGTTTTTGTAGTTTTACAGAAAAAAATCTTGTAAATGATATTATTGAGCTTAAATTCAAAGATGACCAGTTTTCACCTTAGATTTCTCATGTAGTCCGTCATTATCCTGTTTTAAGTCTGATCTCCATATCTGTGATGAGATGTAATTTTGGTAAATGACTGCCTAAATTTTGTTTATATTTGAAACAATATGTTCTGTAGAAGAAATACTAATTCTCCTCTCTTTGAACTTGCAAGTTCTTGGCTGTTGAAAAGCTGAGAAAGTGTTGCTTTCGAAAAGATTGCTAATACCAGTGTAGTTTTGTGTTGTCTTTCATGTGACAGTGGCTTTTTGGGACCAGAGAGGTTTTGGAAGAAAGGATCTTTTGCCAATTTGAAAAATACTAACAGTATTTTAAAGTGAGTGGTGTCTCATACTTTTTTCCTAGCATATTTTATAAATACATTTACTATTTAATTTTAAATTTTGGGTCCTGATTCTAAAAATAATGCCCTTTTTGTTAAATTTAGAAAACATGAAAAACAATAAAGTGATAATTTCTTATCATTCCACCATTCCACTTTTCATATTTGTTATATTTACTCTCAGCCTTTAAGAGGAGGTTTTTGTTTCTCCAAAATTGTAGTCCTTTTGACTTAGTTTATTATGACCATCTTCTTAGGTCATTAGTTGAAAACATAATTGCCAGCCTTTAAAAAAAAGGGGGGGGTGTCTTCTGATTAGTTATGTGATATAGGTAAACAATAGAAAAGGCAAAAATCCTTAGCTTCATGCCATTAGAAGTTGATACAACCAACCTTAGGTGTACCCTCCTGCATTATTATAAAGTATGACTATCAGAGGCTGATAATTTGCTGTTAATTAACACATTGATGAGAGTGCTGATATTCCTGACCTGTTAGGTAGAAGCAGAACTCAAGGTCATTATAGTTTTTCTGTGTATCTGGTAGCCTCAGTTTCAGTTTTGATGGTCAAACCTCTAAGGAATTAGATAAAATATTAAGATAGTGTGTGTCCACCAAAAAAACTGAAGGGCAAGATGGCAATATATGAATACTATTTGAGAGCTCTGGCATCAGACTTAGGATTGTTTCTTTTTAATTTAAAAAAATTGAGATGTAATTCACATCCTATTCCTTAAAAGTGTACAGTTCAGTGGTTTTTAGTATATTCATAAAATTGTGTAACCATTACCACTGTCCCCCTCCCCGGTACCGCACAGCTTGCGGGATCTCAGTTCCCCGACTGGGGATCTACCTGGACCATGGGGCAGTGAAAGCCCGTAATCCTAACCACTAGGCTACCAGGGAACTCCCACCACTCTCTTAATTCTAGAACATTTTCATCAGCCCAGAAAGAAACCCCACACACGATAGCAGTCACTCCCCTCCTCACTCCTCCCTCTTGCAACCACTCTTCTGCTTTCTGTTTCTATGGGCTTGTTTATTCAGGATATTTCATATAACAGAATCATACAATATGTGGCCTTTAGTGTCTGGCTTCTTTCACTTAGCGTGTTTTCAAGATTCATCCATATTATAACATGTATCAGTACTTCATTCCTTTTTATGGCTGAATAGTAATTCTGTTGTATGGATATATTCCACATTTTGTTTATCATTCATCAGTTGATGGAAGTGTAGTTGTTTCCACTTTTTGGTTCTTATGAATTATGCTGCTGTGAACATTCATGAAAAGTTTTTGTGTGGGCGTATGTTTTTAATTCTCTTGGGTAGATAAGCTAGGAATAGGGTTGTTGGGTCGTTGTTAACTATGTTTAACATATTGAGGAACTGACAAACTTTTTCAAAGCAGCTACACCATTTTCCATTCCCACAGCTATATATGGATCTAATTTCTCCAAAAGACCTAGGGTTTTAAAATCTGTTTTACTACTCCTGTGATTCTGGGGATGTTTCTGAACCTCAGATTTTGCATTTGAAAAATGGAGAGTTATTGTGAGAATTAAATTACAAAATGTATGGAATCACCTAGTATTGTGTTTGGAACACAATAAGCACTCAATTTTTAATTATTGAAAAATTATGAAGTTTTTTTCAAGCTTCCTTGTAGAAAATTTGAAAGATAAACAAAACATGAAGAAAAATATCCTAACTGAAACTTAACTGAAAATATACTTTTTTTCTTCTCAGTCTTTTTCTTTTCTGTGTTTGGTTGTTTCTCCCAAGTTGAGATAATTGGAATCTAATTTTAAAACTTAAAATATAAGTATTTCTTGCTGCCTTAATTTGGTAGACATACTTTTTAATGATTGGCAAAGATTTTGGGGAAAGTTTTGCTGCTTTTAACACTTTGGTTAAAGTGCAGGTCCAGTCAAGGAGAACAAGTAATTCCAGTATATCTTTCAAAACGGTGACTTGTTTATGAGGGTGAGAGGGAGGGGAGGACATTACTGGACTGTACAGATTAGAGTCTTATCTTGGCTAGTTGAGAATTGGTTATAGTTTCATTTTGTGGAGAAATTTCATTGCCAAATATTGCAACATTAAGGAAATACATACTTAAGAAATCACTAAATGGGCACAGAATTGTTAGACCAACATGTTTTTGAGTGAGGAACTATATAATGAGTGATGATACACATTAATTTGTGCATCTTAAATCTCACAATAGGAATACCTTAAAAAAATCTTCTGGTTTGCATTTATACAACACTATTTTATTTATTTATTTATGTATTTATGGCTACGTTGGGTCTTCGTTGCTGCTCACAGGCTTTCTCTAGTTGCGGCGAGCGGGGGCTGCTCTTTGTTGCGGTGCACAGGCTTCTCATGGCGGTGGCTTCTCTTGTGGAGTGCGGGCTTCAGTAGTTGTGACTCGCAGGCTAAGTAGTTGTGGTGCACAGGCTCAGTTGCTCCGCGGAATGTGGGATCTTCCTGGACCAGGGCTCAAACCTCTGTCCCCTGCATTGGCAGGGGGATTCTTAACCACTGCGCCACCAGGGAAGCCCTACGTTTTTTTTTAAACTAAGGTCTGAGGTCAAGTTGGACCACCAGTGAGGACTGGTGTGTACCTTAGTTCTCAAAACTTAACGCAAGTGTTTTTTCTAATCATTATTTCAGTTTCAGTTCTTCCTACCTGGGCTAATGGTATTTGGACTTAGCTAAAGGTGAATTTTGCTTTATTTTAAAATTTGATCAAAATCTCCTGAGGAGGACTTAGGCTCTCAAGAGACTTAGCTTTTTCTAACAATGAAAAGATCCTGTTGTTCACCTCCTCATTTTCTATATTTTTATTGAAGATGCCAAACTCTACTGCTTTTGTTTCTTTGTATATTTTTAGAATTATGTTTTCTGATATGTTTGCTCTTCTGTTCTGTAGTTAAAACATAAAACAGTTCCTGTTAACAGTTGGTTTTTCTTATGCCCGTGAGTGAGAAGTCTACTCGTTTTGACTAGGAAGTGTCATAGTATTTTGGACAGAATAAACAATCTCAGTATGAAGAATGGGGAACAGAGTTTGATCAGAGGATAGAGGAGTAAGAAAGCATAAAATGCCTGAGTCTCCAGGGAGATCTTTTTTTTTTTTTAAGCAAGGGTTTCCTGTGCTAAGTCATGCTCTGATATAGGTACTAAACAACAACAACAAAACTATCCTTAAAAAACAAACCAAAAAAACACGAAAAACTATCCTTGCTTAAATCAATACTCGGTTGAATTGATTTCAAAATCTGTGATAGTGTTAATCTAGGTGGCCAAATGTGATATCCTTAGACCAATAATATTCAGTGAGGTTTTTAGATATTGACCTTCCATTTATGAAGGCTTTAGCAAACAATGTAGAATATGCAGCTTTTCAGAGATTCATACTTAAACATTTAATTTGCTCTTCACCCTCTTCTATACCTTCTTGTTGTAGTATGGATTTTTTTTTTTTTTTTTGGAAACAAGTACATTCCTCCCTACTTATATCTGCCTGCCTCAAAGGAATTATTTTAAGAATTTAGACATTATATTGGAGATGAATATGACAAGGCCTTCTTTACAACCCAAATTAACCAGTCTTTTGTTATCATTTCTGCACATTTGATGTTGAAATGGATTTAGATAGGGGTAAAATTGGCCTCATCTTCCTTTCTTACATATATATTTTTTCCCCTAGCATCAAGACCTTTTACCTAAAATTTGCTTGTTATATTGAAGGAAATTGAGTTTTTGAATCTTAAAGATAGTTCTTAATTTGTTTTTATGTGTTCTCTGATTCAACTTATAATTTGTGGGGTTTTTTTGCGGTACGCGGGCTTCTCACTGTTGTGGCCTTTCCCGTTGCGGAGCACAGGCTCCGGACACGCAGGCTCAGGGGCCATGGCTCACGGGCCCAGCCGCTCCGCAGCATGTGGGATCTTCCCGGACCAGGGCATGAACCCTTGTCCCCTGCATCGGCAGGCGGACTCTCAACCACTGCGCCACCAGGGAAGCCCTATAATTTGTGTTTTTAAAAATGGTAGTAGTTCATAGAATTAATGACGACTTGAATTGGAAGAGATCTTAGATTACTTGATCTAGTCCCCTTATTTTATAGCTGATTTCTCTGGCCTCTTTCCTAAAGTGATTTGTTTAAAGCCATGCAACTATTGTGTGGCAAAGCAGATCTTGAGATTAGACCTTGTGCTGTCTCTCTAGGTCTAGAAAGAAAAATGGAAAGGCTTTTGTAGGAGGTGTTGCCTTTGGGAATCAGAAATGAGGTGATTTCATTTCTAACTCATTTGTGCCTTGACCAGTCAGCTTTTGCTTTCAAAATAAAAATTTGTTGTAAAATTGTTTCTTAGTGTGTGCTTTTGGTCTAGATTTCAAATCTGAAATGTCTTTTTCTAGTTGGGTTGGATGCTGCTGGCAAGACCACCATTCTGTATAAACTGAAGTTAGGAGAGATAGTCACCACCATTCCTACCATTGGTAAGAAAGTTTACAGTGATTTTAATTTATATCATAATAATGTATTATAAAATGAAATAGAATATAGTTTAATTCTGACTTTTTTTTCAGAGTAGTTTTTGGTTCACAGAAAAATTGAAAGGAAACTGCAGAGATTTCCCATATATCCACTCCCCCAACACATGCATAGCCTCCTCCATTGTCAGCATCACTCAGTAGATGAACCTACATTGACACATCGTAATCACCCCAAGTCCATATACCTTAGGGTTGTCCTACATTCTTTGGGTTTGGACAGATATACAATGACATATAGCCATCATTGTAACTGTCTTGGGTTTTTAACGTTTGTTGATTATCTATTAGGACTTTTAAAAAAAGCAATTCTGGGAGAATTCCACAATAAAGGGATTTATTTTCTGAATGACATTGTGCACAGCAAACTTTTTTTTTCTTTCTTCTCTATAGGTTTTAATGTGGAAACAGTAGAATATAAGAACATTTGTTTCACAGTATGGGATGTTGGTGGTCAAGATAAAATTAGGCCTCTCTGGAGGCATTACTTCCAAAATACCCAGGTAAGTTAGGGATGCTATACATTTTTATAACTTTTCTTTATATGTTTCATGTTCCAAAGTTTATGTTAATATATACTGTTTACTTGAATATTGGTGTTTACTCCATGAGTTGGCATTCTTTTTATCACTACTTCCATGTTCTTCAGTGGACTCTCTCATTCATGCCTTTGTAGGCTAAATTACCTAGGGTGGAAGAGTTACATAATTATCGTAGTAATATTTTGGAAGATGGGGTGGGGTGGTTCTCAGGGTTGAATTAGATGTTTCATCAGTAGTTCTGTTGGTTTCATTCTTAGTTTAGGAAGTAAGATCTGTATAACTTTCTGTCATTGTAGTTTTAAATGAATGTAATACAATTAATAGCCCTTCATTTAACCCAGTTAAGTGTTTACTTTATTAAAATACATTAAGAAAAAATATATTAAGGTAGATCTGCTCTGTTGATTTGTACATGATTTTTATATTATCATGTAGTATGTATAATGCTGGCATGGTAGAGACCTTAGTGATCCTGTAGAGCAGGAATTCTCAAATTTGACTGCACATTAAAATTACCTGGGGAGTTTTAAAAATCCCAAAGCCCTGATCATAACACCTGACCACTTGAATCAGAATCTCTGGGGAAACACAAAATACCCAAAGCAATCTTGAGAACGAAAAACGGAGCTGGAGGAATCAGGCTCCCTGACTTCAGACTACACTACAAAGCTACAGTCATCAATACAGTATGGTACTGGCACAAAAACAGAAAGATAGATCAATGGAACAGGATAGAAAGCCCAGAGATAAACCCACACACATATGGTCACCTTATCTTTGATAAAGGAGGCAGGAATGTACAGTGGAGAAAGGACAGCCTCTTCAATAAGTGGTGCTGGGAAAACTGGACAGGTACATGTAAAAGTATGAGATTAGATCACTTCCTAACACCATACACAAAAATAAGCTCAAAATGGATTAAAGACCTAAATGTAAGGCCAGAAACTATCAAACTCTTAGAGGAAAACATAAGCAGAACACTCTATGACATAAATTACAGCGAGATCCTTTTTGACCCACCTCCTAGCGAAATGGAAATAAAAACAAAAATAAACAAATGGGACCTAATGAAACTTCAAAGCTTTTGCACAGCAAAGGAAACCATAAACAAGATCAAAAAACAACCCTCAGAATGGGAGAAGATATTTGCAAATGAAGCAACTGACAAAGGATTAATTTCCAAAATTCACAAGCAGCTCATGCAGCTCAATAACAAAAAAACAAACAACCCAATCCAAAAATGGGCAGAAGACCTAAATAGACATTTCTCCAAAGAAGATATACAGACTGCCAACAAACACATGAAAGAATGCTCAACATCATTAATCATTAGGGAAATGCAAATCAAAACTACAGTGAGATATCATCTCACACCAGTCAGAATGGCCATCATCAAAAAATCTAGAAGCAATAAATGCTGGAGAGGTTGTGGAGAAAAGGGAACACTCCTGCACTCCTGGTGGGAATGTGAATTGGTACAGCCACTATGGAGAACAGTATGGAGGTTCCTTAAAAAACTACAAATAGAACTACCATATGACCCAGTAATCCCACTACTGGGCATATACCCTGAGAAAACCAAAATTCAAAAAGAGTCAAGTACCAAAATGTTCATTGCAGCTGTATTTACAATAGCCCGGAGGTGGAAACAACCTAAGTGCCTATCATCGGATGAATGGATAAAGATGTGGCATATATATACAATGGAATATTACTCAGCCATAAAAAGAAACGAAATTGAGCTATTTGTAATGAGGTGGATAGACCTAGAGTCTGTCATACAGAGTGAAGTAAGTCAGAAAGAGAAAGACAAATACCGTATGCTAACACATATATGTATGGAATTTAAGAAAAAAAATGTCATGAAGAACCTAGGGGTAAGACAGGAATAAAGACACAGACCTACTGGAGAACAGACTTGAGTATATGGGGAGGGGGAAGGGTGAGCTGTGACAAAGCGAGAGAGAGGCATGGACATGTATACACTACCAAACGTAAGGTAGATAGCTAGTGGGAAGCAGCTGCATAGCACAGGGATATCAGCTAGGTGCTTTGTGACCACCTGGAGGGGTGGGATAGGGAGGGTGGGAGGGAGGGAGACGCAAGAGGGAAGAGATATGGGATCATATGTATATGTATAACTGATTCACTTTGTTATAAAGCAGAAACTAACACACCATTGTAAAGCAATTATACCCCAATAAAGATGTTATAAAAAAAAAAGAATCTCTGGGGATATAAACTAGACATCAGTAGTGTTTCTCCGATGTTAATCTGCATATGAATCACCTGGGTATTTGTTAAAATACAGATCAATTCAGTGGGGCTTGGCTGAGTAAGGCCTGAGATACTTCATGTCTAGCAAGTTCTCAGGTGGTGGTGCTGATGTTGCTGGTTTGGGACCTTACTTTGAATAGCAAGGCTCTATCTAGTACAGGGTTTTTCAACAGCAGCAGTGTTGACATTTCAGACTGGTTAATTCTTTGTCATTGAGTGAGGGGAGGGCTCTCCTTTGCATTGTAGGATGCTTAGCAGCATTCTTGGCCTTTACACACTAGTTGCCAGTAGTAGTCTCCCCCACCCAATCCAGTTGCAACAACCAAAAATGTCTCCATTTAATATTGCAAAATATTTCCTGGGGACAAAATTGCTCCCTCTTGAGAACTACTGTGGTAGTCTAACTCTTATATATGAGGAAACTGAAGCTTGGAATGACTTAATTAAGAGTGGAGAGCTGATTCTTGTTTTACATTTTTTATTCAAGTAGTTCCCAACTCTGTGGTGTTTTCTACCACGAGAGGTTTCTTATCATTTTTTGTTTACTACTGGAGTTGATAAATTTTTTAAAAAATAATGTATGAGGTTAGAAGCACCTCATATGTTTAAGATGTACAGATGTCTTTCTTGATCTCCAGCTCTTATAACATTGTAGACAAGTGATGTTTATTGCCACTGGGTGGCAGTGAATACACTAGGTGAGTGGCTGGAACAACCAGGTTTAAGTAGCATGTCATGTTAAGTAAGTGGCATACTTTTTTTATTTAAAAATTAAAATGTTTCTGTTCATTAACAAAGCTGTGGTTAGAAAAGATGTTTTTTTTTTTTGTTTTTTTTTGTTTTTTTTTTGTTTTTTTTATGGTACGCGGGCCTCTCACTGTTGTGGCCTCTCCCGTTGCGGAGCACAGGCTCTGGACGCGCAGGCTCAGCGGCCATGGCTCACGGGCCTAGCCGCTCCGCGGCATGTGGGATCTTCCCCGACCGGGCGCGAACCCGTGTCCCCTGCATCGGCAGGCGGACTCTCAACCACTGCGCCACCAGGGAAGCCCCAGAAAAGATGTTTTGATATAAGTTACATGCTTTTAAAAACTTTACTATGGAAATTTTCAAATGTATACAAATGTAGAGAATAGCATAATAAGCTCCCACATATCTATTGATATTACCCAACTTCAATTATTAGGATATGGCCAGTATTCTTTAATCAGTACTCCTTTATAATGTATTTCACCTTTTGGATTATTTTAAAGTAAGTCATAGGCATTTCACTTAGGGAACATGCTTTTTAAATACATTTAGGTATGAAGTAAAACTGCTAATCCTAAGCCTGTAATTCTTTTTATTTTATTTTTTAAAATTTTATTGAAGTATAGTTGATTTATAGTGTGTTAATTTCTGCTGTACAGCACAGTGACTCAGTTATACATATATGTATTATTTTTCATATTCTTTTCCATTATGGTTTATCACAGGACTTTGAGTATAGTTCCCTGTGCTATACAGTAGGACCTTGTTTATCCATCCTATTTATACTAGTTTGCATCTGCTAATCCCAACTCCCAATCCTTCCCTCCCCCATTCCTCCTCCCCCTTGGCAACCGCAAGTCTGTTCTCTATGTCTGTGAGTTTGTTTCTGTTTTGTAGATATGTTCATTTGTGTCGTATTTTAGATTCCACGTATAAGTGATATCATATGGTATTTGTTTTAGTCTGACTTTGCTTAGTGTGATAATCTCTAGGTCTGTCCATGTTGCTGCAGATGGCATTATTTCATTCTTTTTTTATGGCTGAGTAATATACCATTGTATATACGCATTGCATCTTTATCCATTCATCTGTTGATGGGCATATAGGTTGTTTCCATGTTTTTATTTTTAAGCCTTTAATTCTTGACCAAGGGTAACCCTGCTCTTATCCCTAGACTTGTTTAGAATGCTTTTTAATTTACTTTAACTTGAAGTTAGACCCATTCCTGGCCTCTGTGGACCACCTTAGAATCAAAAGTCCAAGTACTTCTGGGACTTCCTTGGCAGTCCAGTGGTTAAGACTTTGCCTTCCAGTACAGGGGGTGCAGGTTCATTCCCTGGTCAGGGAGCTAAGATCCCATATGCCTCATGGCCAAGGAACCAAAACATAAAACAGAAGCAATATTGTAACAAATTCAATAAAGACTTTAAAAATGGTCCAAATTAAAAAAAATCTTAAAACCCCACAGAAATCCAAGTACTTCCTAGGGACTTCAAGGCTGCCGGAGAAAGCTTTACATCAAGGTTGCCTGATGTAATCACAGCTAAGCTATTAAAGCTGTCTTTTGCAGCACTCATGATCAGTTCTTTTAGCTGTAAAATTTAAAAGAAACTAATTATTCCATTTAACCATGCTTCTAACTTTTATTAGCAATTCAGGACACAGTGTTTATTGTAGTAAATTCCTCTTACCTCATTATATAATTCAAATTATTTTCCTGTTCTAAATATTTCACCTTTTAAGTAATCTGTTCTTAGAGTAGCTGTCTTTAGAATCCTAGCTTTTCTACACTCTTGATTGTGCTGTCCCAGGAAGTGAATAACTTAGAATTTCTCAAATAATCCTCCCTCTCAGTAATGTTACTTTGGGACTGACAGTGTTGTTTGCATTTTAAAACGATAAAAACGGATTGTTAGTAGTCTAGATAAAATTAGATCTCTTTTAGAGGCATTACCTCTTCTAGAGAAGTAGGTTCTAAATAAGAGTGGTTTTGGGGATAGGAGGAAAAGGAGGAGACATTTACTAAACGCCCGTGATATGCCAAGGACAATGCTTCATTCTTTTATACCTCTATGATTATGTTTAAAAATAGGCTTAAAAAATTGGTGTTTGTTGTTGTTGTTGTTTTTGCGGTACGCGGGCCTCTCACTGTTGTGGCCTCTCCCGTTGCGGAGCACAGGCTCTGGACGCGCAGGCTCCGCGGCCATGGCTCACGGACCCAGCCGCTCCGCGGCACGTGGGATCCTCCCGGACCGGGGCACGAACCCGTGTCCGCTGCATCGGCAGGCGGACCCCCAACCACTGCGCCACCAGGGAAGCCCAAATTGGTGGTATTTTATTTTATAGAAGAGGAGGCATGTTCAAGGATTAGGTAATTTATATAACTAATAAACATTGAATTTGGTATCTTCCCACTATGCCATACTAGCTCTGAAAGAACCAAAATTTTTTTCAAAGGGTAGGATGTTTAAAAATTAAGATTTCCTGCAGAGATAAAGGAGATGGGTTTCAAGTTTTTTAGACCAAAAGAAATTATCTCATTTAATGACCATAGCCTAAAATAATTATTAAGCACCCTGGCAAGCTCAGTACTATGGTGATACTGAGGGGATTAATCCCTCAGTGGATTTAATCTGGTGATTTACACAAATCAGTAGTGGCACAACACAGTTTATGATAAAGTGACATATGATTAAAAATACTTTAGGGGTCAGGGTTGTGGGGAAAATAATACTTTAGTGTATATACCAAAGAATATACTTCAGTGTAATAGGAATAGATTTTAACAAAGCTATAAAATTAATCTGCCCTGTGTCTAACTGAAAATTTTATGCATTTTCCCATTTGAAAGTTTTTGGAAGAGTCTTAATTCAATTAATTCCTTCCCAATTCCACTTCTTTTGTAGTATAAAATTCTAATATTTGAATATCTTTAAGAATGGTTACTACTTTCCTTTTTGTTAAGAATTTCTTATTCGATCAAGTCAGCCTTGAATTTTTCTTGATATATTTTGCTGAAGACTTTCTTCTCCTGATTCTAGAGCTGGCAGGCAGCATTCTAGAGCAAGACTCTCTTTTCCTGATGAACTATATAAAAGCTACTGTAGTGCACTCCTTCTGCTTCTTTTTTTAGTTTCATTTTGTGCATGCTTTTGAATAAGGTAATTCAGTTAGTAAATTCATGAATCCTTAGGATCTGTGGATTGTTGTTTTTCCTTTTGTGCCCGCTTTGTGGCCATTTTGTTACTTCTACTTACCTGCATTTAAATGTGCAAAGGTAGGGGAAAGGGATAGAATTTATTCTTCT
Organism: Lipotes vexillifer; assembly: GCF_000442215.2. NCBI lineage: Eukaryota > Metazoa > Chordata > Mammalia > Artiodactyla > Lipotidae > Lipotes > Lipotes vexillifer. The sequence goes on along the minus strand of NW_006778737.1, from coordinate 1,580,829 downwards.
TAGCATAGTTGAAAAAAGTGGTCAGTTAAGAGGTAGATTTTTTTTTGCAAATAACATTGATAAGTTAAAATCACAAATAGTGCTCAAATCTGTAATGCCCTGTGTTTTCCTTTTTTGTTTTTTGTTTTTTTGGTAAGGAGACTTTCTTCCTAACATGTTATTAACTCTTGATATGGTTTTGCTGCATATGTACTTAGGTTTCATATTTAGTGTGTGCTTTAAATTTAACTTTTAATTTATTTCAGGGTCTTATTTTTGTGGTAGATAGCAATGATCGTGAAAGAATTCAGGAAGGAGCAGAAGAGCTGCAGAAAATGGTGAGAATAGTTTTTAAATTTATCATTTCCAAGATATGTTTTTCTGGGTGATAGTGGTGGTATTAGTGGTCGGTACATTTTAACTGTAATTTGATTATATAAATCAACGTTTTAGAGCTAGAAATAACCTTGAAAAACTATATATTATCACAGGTTCTTAAGACTGCACATAAAAATCTGTAGAGCTTTTAAAAAAACTCACGGATGAGCAGTTACTTCAGTAAGTTGGGAGGAAGGCCCAGTTTGTTTGTAGAATGCTCCATGGGTGATTTTGATGCATATCTCTGGTTGAGGATTTTTACTTTAGTCCAGTCTTTTATTTTCTAGTTATAAAATCTCCAGTTTTGAAGCTTTTGTGACCTAGGAATCCTGGTTCAAATCCCTTGTTCCCAAGGTCATTGCGTTCAGTTTTCTCTATACTATACCTATAAAATATACTTCAAAATGTTACATAATAGCAATCATGGTAAAAGAATTCCACCTAAGGCATGTGGCATTTTGGTTGATGGTGGCATTTTGGCCTTGCCAAATACTGGATAAATGTTTTCATATGTTCATACTGTTAAAAATCCTGAGGGGGAAAATTGTTGAGGAACTTTGCCTGAGGAACGTTGTCATGGTTTCAGACTTGTAGGTGTAAAATATTTACTGAAATATTCTCATTCAGTGCTCCTAAGACTGGAGTGCAGTTTGTAAAACCATTGTGCCAGTATGTGTGTAACTGGTGCTTTTTTTGTCTCAGTTAACTATTACCCCTTCTACTCTTTTTTTTTTTTTGTAAACAGCTTTATTGAGATATAGTTCACATACCATAACTTCACTCATTTGAAATGTACAAGTCAGTGGTTTCTAGTATACAAAATTGTACAATCATTACAATTGAATTTTAGAACATTTTCATCACCTCCAAAAAGAAATCCTATAACTATTAGCATTTGTTCCCCATTCCTTCCCCCATTCTACCTTGCCTGCATAAAATATGTGGTCTTTTGTTACCTTTTTAAACTTTTTGTTTCTTTTCACTTACCATAAGTTTCCAAGTGTTGTGCCATATATCAGTATTTCATTCCCACTGGCTTCTGCTCTTGGTATAATTCTTGTATTTTACATGATACTACTAATGCCCTAATCACTGTATTGTTTTCCCACTGTCGTTTGATCCAACTGGCTGGAAAGGGTAAAAGTCCAAAAAGAATCATCGTCTAAATATGTTTACTACTCAGTATCATAAGATCCTGCCATAAATGTTTATTCCCATGTGTGTTTCTTGTCCTTGCCAATCCTGACCCTCCATGGATTATCATCAAGACTGAATGAATGATTTACCTTAATGGAGTGTAGGATGATTGACTTGGAAAATAGTTTTGCTTTACTTGAAGGTGTATGATTGTTGATTTGATGTTTGATAATGTATTTAATGTTGAATAAATGATGTATATACGTAGGAAGCCTGTTTTACTTAGTTTGTTACAATAATTGGATTCCAGTTTGGTAGTTGTTAATGTCTTTATTTTCAGCTTCAGGAAGATGAGTTGCGAGATGCTGTGTTGCTGCTTTTTGCAAACAAACAGGATTTGCCGAATGCTATGGCTATTAGTGAAATGACAGATAAATTAGGTCTTCAGTCTCTTCGTAACAGAACAGTAAGTATTTGGAGTTCCATATTAATCTCCTGACTATTAGATTATTAGGATAATTGTTTAAGCTGATATTTAGTTTAAACATTTACTAGTTAATTGTCCCCTTTGAAATAGATGATGAGCACATCATTTAAAAAACTACAGGAGGGCTTCCCTGGTGGCGGAGTGGTTTAGAGTCCATCTGCCGATGCATGGGACACGGGTTCAATCCCTGGTTGGGGAACTAAGATCCCACATGCCTGGCAGCACAGCCAAAAGCAAAAAACAAAAAAACACTACAGTAAGAGACTCTTGCTTATATAAAAATGAGCCCTTTCAGGCTTTATTTCAAACCTTTGTAAATGTTGTATTCAACTTTAAAGTACGTTGATATCTTCTCCATTTTTAAACTTTTTAATATATATCCTTTAAGGATCCAAAGGTTTTAAATATCTTTATTTCATTTGACTTTTGTTAACATTATCCTCAAAATGATTAATATTGATGAAGATGTGAAAAACTGTACTGTATGAGAATTGTCATATCTATAGTCTTAATTTAAATTTTATCTTTTATATAACTGCAGCAAATATTTTGTAATTGGGTTTTCTTATTGAAACTGCAATATTTAGCAGCCATATTTTACTTTATTTTTTTAATTTTTTTATTTTTTTGTGGTACGTGGGCCCCTCACTGTTGTGGCCTCTCCCATTGCAGAGCACAGGCTCTGGACACGCAGGCTCAGTGGCCATGGCTCACGGTCCCAGCCATTCCGCGGCACGTGGGATCTTCCTGGACCGGGGCATGAACCCGTGTCCCCTGCATCGGCGGGTGGACTCTCAACCACTGCGCCACCAGGGAAGCCCTAGCAGCCATATTTTAGATAATATTTTGTACTGTGTGCGTGGTAGCACTAAGAGCTTGTGGAGGGACCTGTAATTATGATGTTAAACAAGTTTTGAGTTTAAAATTATAAAAAATATCTAATTGCTCTCCAATAGCTTTACAATTTGAGATCAGTGGTTTAAATATTGGCGAAATACAATATATTGTTTTATTTATAAAGATGATATCACAAACTATTATTATGGTTTGTGCCTTACAGTATTTTTTCATTAACTGGTCAACAAGGTGAAACTGTGGTGTGGCAATAACTGTATACAGTGTTTAAGATGTCCCAGCCCAATTTAAATAAGACAGACTGTAAATGATGCAATTTTCCATGCTGTGAGGATATGAATTCATGCCTTTTTCCCAGCCTTCTAGGTTATTGGGGTCTTTGGTATTAAAGTAATAATTGGCAGCATATGGTAGACTTGAAGTGACTTTGCAACATTAAAGCAAGGTCTTTATTTTAAGGCAAAATAAAACTGGTCAGTAAAGAAAATTAATAAACCATCCCTGAAAGGTAATTAAATTGCTTTCTAGGTCTTTTTCTTGGTACTTGAAACTTTTCATGGCATTTCATACAGTTACTGAAGATAATATTCATAAACATTTTAAAGATTGGAACTTGTGGGGGTACATGAGACTAAAGATAGTGAAACTCCCGAAAAAGCTTGCCTCTAAAATATCAATAATCCCTACTCTTTCAAAATTTTGCCTCTTCTACTCTGAACTTAGTTTTGTGGGAAACAAGAGCATCATAAGGACCAGGTGGGTAGTTTATTAGTTACTAATCTTCCCATGAATTTTCTTTTCAGATTAAGTAGTAGTTGGTTAAATGTAATGAATGGGTAGTAGTAGCTTTAGATATGAGAGGAGTTTTGTGAGAAGCAAGAGGTAGGAGAACAGTTCTAATCTATACAGTTACTGAGATCATTAAATATAAAATTAATCATTTGTGAAATATACTTTTAACACATTTACAACTTTAGTTGCTATGGCTTTATGTATTTTTCCTTTTTTCTCTATACATTTATGGCACCTGCTCACTAATACCCCTGGAAAATAATTTTCTGAGTAAGGAATTTTAAACACTGGTTATATTAATCAAGTGTTTTCTCATTGTCCTTTCTTTACAGTGGTATGTTCAAGCCACTTGTGCTACACAAGGAACCGGTCTGTATGAGGGACTTGACTGGCTGTCAAATGAGCTTTCAAAACGTTAATTGAAACTGGATATCTAACCAAGGACATGTTTGATAGAATTGGTCTAGGCTTGTTACAACAAAATTAGTTTGCATCTTGGTTATTAAACAGTATGTGGGACTGGTTTGGGCAGAATATTACAGCGTTTAAACTTATTTTGTTGCCAATTATTGTTTACCAAGTATAATGTTGCCATTTAGCAATATGCTTGGTTTTAAAGAGATTCTCTTAACTTGGGGAAAAATGTGTCCTCTTTTAATTTTACTTCCCTTAAGCCTAAATGCCTGGACATAGCTAATGTGACACCTTTAAATAAATCCATTTTGAATGTTTTTTTGAGCCCACAACAAATAATGTTTTAAAGTTATCCCCTTGCTACTTTACTGATACGTTTATCATTCCTGGGACAGTCTGCTGATTTAAAAAATGTAGCATTCCATTTGTATTTATTTTTCTCCCTTGCCAAAAAAGATTTTTTAATACTGCTTGTACCAGCCAGGAAAATGCTCCAAAACACTATTCAGATCTGTTGCACTGAGGAACTTATATTTCCCTCCCATTATTAACTCCTGGCTTCCATCAGCCAACCTTACCTTGGTGTGGTTTGGATTTGATAGCTACTTAGTTCTGTGCTAGTTGCAAAGAGTTAATATTGAGATGATTTTTAATACTCAGCAGATTGTCTTCCTTTATATTGTATCTTTTTTATGTTGCATGTTGCTTTTGGTATCAGCCTGACTCTTGGCCCAGTATATGATAGTTCTGCTGATGTTTTATTGTTTGTTGGTGAACATGTCTTCATTAAGAGTTTTGGAAAACTCATCAGACTCAATGAATAAGTTTTCTTCATAACCCATTTGGAATTATTCCTAATAAAATGATAAAACATGTAATGGTGTTTGTTTTTCTTGAGTCTTGAAGATGTTTGAAATAGATTTTTCTTAGTTGATTTGCATATATTACATACTGTGAACAATAATAAAGATCCCAGTGAGTTTATTTATTGTTTGAATTGGAAATAAAATGTGGGTTGCTATTGTGTGTAACAGAGTGAGGAGCAATTTCAAGAATTTAGTTTTCTTTGATAAAATACCATTTTGATGCTGTACATTTCTAAAGTCAGGTCAAGAGTAAAAAGCTGTAATAAAATGAACTGCTCCCAAAGTATGTATGCATGTGTTTGTTTCACAGCTAACATTCGTTTAAAAAAAAATTCAAGTGTTTTTTGTATCTCGTAATACATAGACTGTTAGTGATCCTGCTCTCCTATGTAGGAAAACAAAGTTCACAAACACTTTTCTTTTTTAGCTTCACAAATTTCAGAACTTCTGCAGAAAGTGACTAAATCTTTGTCATAGGGTAGTACCTCATGAATTACATCTGTTAATTTCTTAAGAACTCAACTTGTTAACCTTATGAGTAACTTAGTTTTTGTCTATAATCTAACGTTTTATGTATTTCATAAACCTTGCATTTTTATGATTATTAATGGCTTAGATTTAGATAAATTTATGGATTGGAATCTTGTTTTCAAAGCCAATACATGCTTGTAAAATAATGTGTATATTTGAATTGTAAAAAAACAAAACAAAAAAACTACTGGACAAAGCCAAAGGAATTTAGAATTAAGTAGTTGGTGATTGTGAAACAGGTTACTGGGAGAAAGTGTATGCTAAACTTGTGTTATTTCATGTAAGTGCATCTTCTCTAGCCCACCTGATGAATTCTTCCTTCTTCCCTCCAAATAAGAAAGGTCTCATTTCTTGGATAAAACTAAGATAAGGGTATATAATATGTGTGGTTTTTATGGGGTTCAACTAGGGGATACAGAACTTCAGAGGTTCAGTGATAGGATCATAGTTAAATTACCATTGTTGTATTAATTTTAAAAAAACTAAACCAAGTAAGTCAAAGATGCTTTCATGAACTCTGAAGATAGAATAAAGAGAATCCATATAATCTTACTTTCAAGATATGGCAGCTCTTACTACCATTGTTGGAAATGGCTGCATTAGGAATCTAAAATTGCCTAATTTTTGGTAAATGGGTTAAGTAAAGATTTGCAAGATTGCTTGTTCGTTTTTATTTTTTGTGGTACGCGGGCCTCTCACTGTTGTGGCCTCTCCTGTTGCGGAGCACAGGCTCCAAATGCGCAGGCTCAGCAGCCATGGCTCACGGGCCCAGCCGCTCCACGGCATGTGGGATCTTCCTGGACCGGGGCACGAACCCGTGTACCCTGCATCAGCAGGCGGACTCTCAACCACTGTGCCACCAGGGAAGCCCGATTTGGCATGTTTTTACCCCAAGAAATTATTTTTCTTCAGTCCTGGTGGTAGTTTTTTGTTTTTGTTTTTAAATTAAATTGAGAAGTTCCATTTTTTCCAAGTAGAAGTGAGTAAATGCTTTGGGAAAAAGTGTAAATTGAGAGGTAATCCCTAGAATGCCTTTCACTGTGTTTTAACACTTTGAAAACAATGCAGACTTATAAAATCACTATCACTGTCCTGATTTATTGACATGATCAGTACTCTTACGAAATACTTGACATTATATTCATTGCTTACTGTTTACACAAATGTTAAACGTAGTGTTGATCAGTCAAAAAGAGGTCTCTGTGACCCTCCCGTATTATACAGTTGATTATACCCACAGATTAAAAAATACTCTGTCAAATAATTGTTAAGTATGTTAACAAAGAAGCTGAAGAGGGATTGTGGTTCCCTTAAAGGCTGACTAGCAACATCAGAGTTGAGGATAGAACCGTTTTCTGTTTTCTTTCCCTCTGTTAATAGGCTTTTTTTGTTGTTGTCCATAATATTCCTCATTGTCTTTTTTCTCAAATCATTCAGTTGCTTTTCTGTCGTGGTATTTTGTTACATGTTTGCTTCCATGGATTCCCCCCTTTACCTTATATATTCTTCAATGAAAATAAAACGTAAGTCTTAATCTTCCAGAGTATCAGTGTCTCATTTACTGAGACTTCATTTTCATTAGTGTATACACAGAATTGTCTCATATGTAGTAATAATTATTTCCAGATATTTACTGGGATCAAACTGCCTTTTCTTTTTTTTTTTTTTTTTTTTTTTTTTTTTTTTGGCCACGCTGTACAGCACGTTGGATCTTAGCTCCCCCAACCAGGGATCAAACCCGAGCCCCCTACATTGGAAGGATGGAGTCTTAACCACTGGACCACCAGGGAAGGAAGTCCCCAAACTGTCTTTTAAAGTCCATGGGATGTGTAGTGATGTCCTCACTTTCATTTCTGATAATGGTAATCTGTATCCTGTCTGGCTAGAGGCTTATCAATTTTATTCATCTTTTCAAAGAACCAGCTTTTGGTTTAGTTGATTTTCTCTATTGATTTCTTGTTTTTAATGTCATTGTTTTTTTTTTTTTTTTTTTTTTTTTTTTTTTTTTTCTTGGCTGCACTACGTGGCATGCAGGATCTTAGTTCCCTGACCAGGGATTGAACCTGCCCCCTGCAGTGGAAGCGCAGAGTCCTAACCACTGGACTGCCAGGGAATTCCCACATTTAAATGTTTTTGAATTATGTTTGGAAAACTGGTTGGCTGTTAGGAAAGATTTTCCCTTTTGAGTTGCCATGTGGATCTTATGATAAACCAGTAGTGCAAACTTTTATCTTTCATTATATATGGGTTTTGGTTTTGTCTCAGACTAGTTTGTAGGGAATTTCTGCCTGTATTTCATAGCTGGAGAATGTGAGATCTAAAGGTGTCAATTTCCAGCAGGGTGATTTTCCCACAGTAGTGTTCTTTGGACTTCTCCCCCTTATGTTGCTCAGAGATCTACCTTTGGACTGAAACCACCACATTTTGATGACTCAAAAACGTCACCAACCAGTAAAATTCTTGAAAATTTGAAACAACTGATTTTAGTTTCTAGAATTTTAAAGAACATCACATAGCCAGAAATGATTTGTTCACTAATGAATTATGAACTACCAGTGTGTATGTCTGTATAAGACATACTGTGTAAGAATTCATTTAGGGCTTCCCTGGTGGCACAGTGGTTGAGAGTCCGCCTGCCGATGCAGGGGACATGGGTTCGTGCCCCGGTCCGGGAAGATCCCACATGCCGCGGAGCGGCTGGGCCTGTTAGCCATGGCCGTTGAGCCTGCGCGTCTGGGGCCTGTGCTCCGCAACGGGAGAGGCCACAGCAGTGAGAGGCTCTCATACCGCAAAAAAATAATAATAATAAAAAAATAAAATTAAAAAGAAAAAGCATTTAACAGGATAATATGTTCTGTAATAGCAGTTTGTCATTGATAACAAAATTTTCAGAATGTTAATTCCTATAGCAAGAACTTGTTACATCGTAAAATGTGGTTCACACTACTTTCCATATTTTATAATTAAATGTACTAAAAAAAATCTAAATGTAATAGAAAAATTCAATCACAGAGATGGCTTTAAACAAACATTTCTGAATAACACTTTATTCTAGCTCATATACAAGGACATTTTGGTATGCTATTTATACAGTTTTCTTAGTGTTCCCTACATTTGGACTAACCATACTAACATATCTATATGCTAGAGATTTGACCAAAGTATATGCACTTCAAAATAATATTCTATATTCTAATATTCTGAAATGCCTGTGTACAATCTGATCATTGTTTAGTCAGCAAATATCAATTTAAAGTATCAGGATGTGGAATGTTTGATAAGTGTTTAGAATATTCTATTTTCTGACCAGAGTTCCATCTAGCTAGCCGTGGTGTTAATACAGAACCTGTATGTTTTTCTCATGGGCATGAGGATGTCATGTTACACTTTTTTCTTTTATGTTTCTCAACTTTTTTGCTTAAACTTTTTCTCTCAACTTACTGTAGTAAGTTCTGTCAACATGTTTGTTTGAAAGCAAACCAAAACCAAATATTAAAACGGGAAAAAAATTGCAAAAGAATCAGATTCTGGCTTCAATATATTATTTCTATATTTGTAAACTGATGTTAAAAAATGCTCTCAAGATGTTTAGGAAGGCACAATTTGGTAGCATCAATTTTTCACTTACAGCCTTTTCTAAACAAGATCCCAAGAAACTGCCACCCTAATTTTTCCAGCACATGCTTTTAAGCACTTCAAGGTTCAATCTGAAGTGCAAGTAAAACCCTCTCATTCTCAAAATTACTAAGAGTAAACAATACATTGGATAGTGAGCAAAATATGAAAATACAGGTTACTTTGTCAAAAGATGAAAGTTCTTATGGTATTGGGTTAGAGACTAAACGTGGAACAAAGGCCTTCATGACTGGAAAATCAGAGCTCTTGAAGTGAGCTCTAGCTATCTAAGCTTAGAAGTTAAATGCAGAAAAACGAGAACATTTTGGTTCTTTTGAACAAGAGCGCAACAGCTAAAACATTAAAAATAAGGTATGGTGATAATTGAGTTAGAAAAGCTCAGTTACTACTCTAGGCTAGACTCTAATCAGTAAAACTATACTTTGTAATTTTCAAGAGTTTGGCTTCATATTTAATTTTTTTTTTACAGTATGTAATTACAGTGTTCTGTAACTCAAACTATAATGCTCAAGTCTATAAGAAGTTTATTCAAGAGATGCTCAAACGCCCCACTACTACTCTCCCTTTTTCCTATTTAGAAAAAACAACAATTTTGAAAATACTTGTAGCACAGAAATGCCCCATGGTTCATCCACAACTGCAGGCCTGTATCGATAGGCAGTTTCTCATATCTAATGTATTGTGTTATAGTCTAATATATGTCAAATACCCTGTTGATTTACGAACATTTTCCATGGGCAAGGGTGTTAAAGACAACAGGATCAAGTTGACGATGATGTTATTGTTCACTTTAAATACTAAATTGTGCTTGCATACTGAAAGTTAAAATGAGCTGCAATTAAGAATGGGAATATAAATATGTCCATTTGTACCATACACTAAAAATTAAAATCCTAAAAGAGAATGAAGATGCCTTATGATAACTGAAAAATGAAAGATGAGAAGCAATAGGAATTGGTATATTTTAATTTTTTGTTAAAGCTCTGAAGTTGTATTAAATTGCTAACCAAATTGAGGTAGAGGTAGACCCTAATGTTATTCCTTCCATGTGTCAGAATAAGCCTCTCATTTTAACTTGTATGTGCTTTCCCCCAATTATATATACATGATTTAATTTGAAATGTGTTTTGATAGAAAAATTACAGGATCATTCAAATGGTTTTTTACAAAATTCTTAGTTACTACTAAAAAAAAGTATAAAAAGTACCCAATGTTCTTCTTGCTAGTCATAAATATATTTGTTTTCCTCCAAGTGTAGAAAAAAAAGGGTAGAGAAACTATATTATGCAACCATTATGATAGTCATGTAATGAAGACACTAGAACATAACTTGCATGGTAAGAATATTTTACCTTAGTGCCTAGTTTTCCTCTTTGAAGGTTACACATAGCTTTGATTCATATTAAATTTCCTACTAAAGCAGATTTAAATTCCATCAGACACAAATCTATTTCCATTTTAAATCACATACAAGTGCTAAGTGATCAGAGGGATGGGAAACACTAGGTAAGGCCTGGTGGGTGGTAACTTCTTCATGAGTAGGTAATGGAATCACCTGTTCAACCTCTAAAGCATTTAAGTCAATGAAAATGTAATCCAGACATCCATGAAAGCCACCAACATAATTTGTGTAAGCAGGTTCACCACAAGCACTTTTCAGTTTGAAGAAATGGGTAAGAGACATGTTGCATCGTTCCTCTTCCCCATTGGAAGTCCAGTCTTCATGATCCTCTAGAATATTGCCACTGATGACAAAGTGATACATTCCTGTTGATGGGGTACTATTAAAGTCCCCACAAAATATAACTGGTATGCTGGGATACAGATCACAAGAGACGTGTCTAATGTGAGCCAAGGCTACTGCCATTTGAATGAGACGAATGTACCCACCTATGAATATAAAAAACATTAATGTTAAGTACTTTCTAAAGTTGCCTTTAAGTTAAAAAAACCAAAAAACTCACAAACCACAGTATCTGGGTGACAGTCAAGATATGTATTTGTATGTGTGGGGAGGAAATGGATGAAGGTGGTCAAAAGGTAAAACTTCCAGTTATAAGATTAATGGTATTGGGGATGTAATATACAACACAATGGCTATAGTTAACACTGCTGGGTGGTATATTTGAAAGGTGCTAAGAGTAAACCCCAGAAGTTATCACAAGGAAAAAAACCTTTTGGGGGGTATTTATATGAGGTAATAGATTTTAACTAAACTTATTGTGATAATCATTTTGCAATATGTGTAAGTCATTATGCCATACACCTTAAATTGTATAGCGCTGTATGTCAACTATATCTCAATAAAACTCAAAAGATGTATTTGTGTAAAACAGCTTTTACCGACGTTATGTTACCACGTTCAAGCCACTTGAGAAAACCAATAAAACTTACCTTTGGGGTGCCAGTAGAGATGGGTATTAGCAACACATATCTTTTGAGACGAGTCCTTTGTAGACTGAAGAACAGAAACCTAAAATAAACAGAAAATGCCAAGTTCAGATGCTATTTCCCAATCTGAATTTTTTTTAAATCTAAAACTATATGATGAACTGACATTTTATTCCATATGCCTCCCTGCTTATGAAGTATGATTGAAATTATGAAATTTAATTTTAAGTTTTGGAATATAAATGAATGGGATTCAGCATAACATTTTAGTAACAGTCCAATACACAGAGGTAGCATGAATACATTTTAGATGACAACACTAAGGTTGGAGCCCATGTTTTTATCTGGGTAAGCGTGGGCTTTGGAGTCAGGCAGAACTCACTTTGAATACCCACTCTACCATTTACAGCAGTGTGACCTGGAGAGGGACACTTCTTTTTCCTAAACCAGCTTCATCATGAGTAAAAATGAGACAATATGATCCACCTCAAGGAGGACATTTAATTGTGTGGATTCAATTAAATAAGCTTACTCAGAGGTGCATGAGACACAGTAGGTGCTCAAAAAATGGCAGCTGCTCTTCTTACTATGAACAAAACCAACTACCTAAAAACTCTGGACAACAGAGTTTTAGAATAACATCTATAAAATGGGAACAGTAGGATTACTATGAGCCAAAATTAAAATAACAGCTAATATTTACGGAGCACTTTGTACAACATGCCAGAGACTTTAAATTCTTTAAAATGTGTCAAAACAGTGTTTGGCAAGTAGTAAGAAAATATTAGCTATTAAATTATTGTATTTAGCTAAACACTAAATCATAAGCACTATGAAAAGTTCCTGTTTGTATTGTTCAAGGCAACCTATAGTGTGCCTGGCGCATTACAGGTACTCAATAAGTATCTGCTCAATGATGAAGGAAGGAAGGAAGGCTAAACTACGTGCTGAAGATACAAGAGCAAACACCTTTCAGTAAAATCTGGACTGTTTCTTCTCTATAAGCACCCCCGGCCGCGGCGCCCCTTCCAGAACGAGTATGTAGAGACTGGCGGAGTTACTCTACCTGAAGTACAGAAGATCTCTGGAGCACCCTCTCCTGCGCTGATGGGTACAAAGCCAGTTTCTCCAGCAGTTCTTTGTGAAGTGGGTCAGACTGCAGGGCTTCATGGAAAGCAATGTCATGCTGGCTAAGGAGGCTGAACTTGGATTTCCGGTAGAAAGTGGCCAGGCCTTCGTGCTGCTTGATTCGAAACACGCCCTCCAGCCCAAAGGCCTCCAGGGCCGGCACCAAGCTGTCTGTAAACACGTTGCGGTCAACTTCCTGCAAACAGATGAGGTCGGCGTTGTAGCCCGTGAGCTCCTTTTGGATAAGGTTCTGGCGGTAGTCGAGTTCCAGGGCGTAAGGGGCACAGTACGGGTACAGGACCGTCCGCGAAAACTCAGTCTGGGCGTATGTGTCGGCCAGGATGTTGTAGGAGACAGTGCGGATGA
>NW_006778737.1:1566785-1567859 GCF_000442215.2 Lipotes vexillifer | reverse complement strand
GCGTCGTCCGTCACCTTCTTGGTGTACAGATGCCGGTGGTCAAAGGTGCAGGTGCCGGGCCCGGCTTCCACTGGACACACACTTTCCAACTCCCGGCTTGGCCCGAAGCGCTGCCCATTGCCTGGGGTGCACTGAAGTTTGAGCCGTAGCCCGATGTCGGCATTGGACGGGGTGTAGACGCGCTCGTCCACACCCGTCTCAGTCCAACCAGGAGAGGGCGAAGAGGGAGACAACGATGAGGGGCCTCCGCCCTCAGGTTCTGCCGCTCCCGGTTTGGTTTCCTTGTACCAGCGGAATAGAGAGCCGGCGGGATCCCCAAATTCGACGCCGAGCTTGGGGAACACCGGGAAGCCAGCCATGATGTAGCGCGGCAACTGCAGCTCGGTGAAGGCGGGAGGGTTGCGCTCCACCTTGTACTTGACATCGCCGATCTGCAGCACCGCACCGTCCTGCCAGGCGTCCACATTGAGCACGTCTTCAGCCACTGCCTCCTCCCGGTAGTACAGTTTCACCACGGGCTCGCAGGCTGCAGCCGGCTCGGGCCCAGGCCCCGCACAGGACACGCCGCCGCTTGCGTTTGGCCGGTTCTTCCTGCTCTTCTTGGAGGCGGCCGCCTTCGCGTGGCCTTTGAGGGCATTGGTAGCGATCCGGCTGAGGGCCCGACCCAGCGGCTCGCTCTGGTCGCGCTGCATGTTCTTGTGGCTGCCGTCGGCCAGCGCAAACGACAGACTTAGCTTAGGCTCCGAGGGCACACAGCGCACCACAGCACGCTCCATCGCGCCTGCCACGGTCTCAGTCGCCGCCTCGGCCCGACTGTGCCGCTCCACTGCCGTACGGACCCCACGAAGCGCGGCACGGGCGCCTGGGAGCCTCCACATGAACCTGGTGGCCCAGAGGCTGACGAGCTCTGAGGCTGGTCGACCGTTAAGCGTCAGGTAGAAACAGAAGAGCCGCAGCCGCCGGTTCCGGAACCCATTCAGTACCTCAACTTCCGGCCGGCGAAGAGAGGGCGTACTGTGCTCCCGCCACGCACTTTCGCCAGGCCCGCTCACCAGCTCCTTTTTTCCATAGCCC